>NC_050514.1:6389822-6432866 GCF_002922805.2 Oryzias melastigma
GATCCAAAATTGATCAAAGTGGGACTTTAACCTCTTTAATGGCTGGATCCAGGCATGTACTGCCTGGTTAGTGGTTTCTCCCTCAACCTTTACTGGAATTTTGGCTTCTTTGCCCTTCAGCACAGGTCGATGACTAAGCGATGAAGACCACAGAAGAAGAAAGAGACCTCTGGCAGAGCAGCTGAGGTTGTTAACCAGAGGGCAGTGTGTATTTTTTTTTTAAATAAGACCCAAAGCGGTCTAAATGTAGCAACGTCTCTGAAGTGTTGGAACAGAAATGAGGTGAGAAATGTGGATCGGCCTTGGAGATAAAACCCAAACATGACTCAGATCAGACTCAAAAATGAAAACATCACCAAACCCAGACAGAAATGATGACAACCATCAGATAAATGATGATCTTCAGCTTGATCATCTGACAAAACCAAAACTTATACCGTATTCCAAATCTTTGAATCTTTTGTACAAACTTGAATAGAAATTGTTTTTTATTTTTTTTATTTTTTCCAAGATGAGTGTTAAAAAGCTAACATGAGCAAACAAAAGCAGATCTTTAAAATCCCCCTAATTTTTTTTTATAAAAAGTAGTGTTTTAATTGGGATTATGAAGTTTTTAACCAAAATCCCACAACCTAAATGTCTAAAAAAAAGTCATTTTTTATGTTGATCTGAAGCCTCTGTTTCCAAATTCTCCTCTGAGGGGGTGTGGCTTTTGTTAGCCTCGCCCCTGATCCCCCCTGTCTGATTATCTGTGTCTCGCTAGCGTTTATTGAACTTGCTGTGACCAAAATCTTTAACATATTGGAAGTTTTTAACCGTTAACATGATACTTCCAGTAGATTTTGAGGGAGAAAAGCGGCGTGAACCGCTTTTCTCCCTCAAAATCTACTGGAATGATCATGTTAACAATTTCAAAATTACAGTAAATCAAAGAACATAAACACTGGAGCTCAGGTGTTTTAAACAAAACGTTTTTGCCTGCATGAACTCTAAACCAACGCCGTATCCTCCCACCCCCTCCTTATCAGAGCACCACAGTTGCAGCACGTTTTATTGTAGCCAGGCGCCGTGAGCTCCAAGTCTTCAGAGGAAATCTGTGAAGTTCCTCAGAGGTGAGTCCTCTCTGTAATCTAACACCTGGGAATCCTTCCATATCTCTGATGTACAGAGAGAACCACCAGCGTCGCCGAGCGTGGCGGGGCTTGTGCAGGAAGGAGGTTGGACGTGCCTGGAGATGGTTTCAGAGGTTTGATCTACTGCTCTGCCAGTTGTGAAATGATACCCTCTGAGATTAAAGAGCTCTGCAGAAAACAGCTCTTCACTGCTACACGATGTGCTAACACTTATCTGGAAATACATATTACAGATTATTGATAAGTATGTTTTTGTCAAATAAAGCCATATATGTTAATGTAACTTTTTTCTCATCTCAATCATCTTATTTCTTTGTTATACTTATGAACTCAATACTAAGATGGATTATAGGACCACCATAACAATAACATTATATGTTTACGAGAAAAAAGTTGTAATTTTATGAGAATAAAGTTGTACATTTATGAAAAAATTCATTATTTTGCAAGGAAAGGTTTTCAAAAGGCTGTGTGAGCCTCCGTCCACATTACATGCCGACTAAATCCATCAATGCAGCCATTCATGTTTTTTTTCTAATCATAAGACTCTTTTATTCTTAATTTTGTGACACTATTATTGTAAAACTACAACTTTTTTATTCAAATTTTGTAAATTTTAAAGTCTTTTTCTCATAAATTTATGACTTGATTCTAGTGAAATTACCACTTTTTTTCTCATAAGTTAACAGCTCTACTCTTATAGATTTTTTTTATCTTTTTCTCCTAAATTTACAACTTCTTTCTCTGAATTTTATGACTTAATTATGAAAAATTTACAAATCTTTTCTCATAAACTTTTGAGTCTTATAAATGTGCAACTTTTTTTGCATAAACTGACTTTTTCCTAATTTCACGACTTTACTCTCGTTGATTTTTGAGTCTCTCATAAAATAACAACTTTCTCCTCATAAATGTATACTTTTTTCTCATAAATTTATGACTTAATTTTTGAATATTTATTGTAAGTTTTTTTTCTCAAAAATGTACAACTTTTTATAATAACTTTACAATTTTACTCTTGTAAACTTTAGAGTATTTTTCCCATAAATATATAACTTTGTTCTTATAATTTATGACTCTAATCTCTTAAATTTTTGAGTCTTTCATTTTCATAAATTTACAACCTTTTTCTTATGAAATTACAACTTTTTCTAATAATTACAACTTCATTCTAATAAAATTGCCACTTTTCCCACAAGATACCGGCTCTACTGTGGTAGATTTTTGAGTTTTTTTATCATGAAATTACTACTTTTTTCCTCATTGTAAAATATTGACTTTTAGTCTTAATTTTATGACATTAATCTCGTAAAATTGCATTTTTTCTCACAAAATGTTACAACTTTTGTAAATGTTGAGTCCTTTTTCTCAAAAATGTACGACTTTTTCTCGTAAAATTACATCTTGTCTCTTATAACATTACAGTTTTACTCTAAAACTTTTGAGTCTTTTTCTCATAAATGTACAACTTTTTTTTCTGTAAAACTATGACTTTACTCCAATAATTTACAACTTAATTTTAGCAAAATTAACTCTTTTTTTCCTCATGATTTTACAGCTCTACTCTTTTAGATTTTGAGTCTTTATCTCATAAATGCACAACTTTTTTCTCATAAAAAAACTACTTCGTTCCTCACAACTTTATGATTTTATTCTTGTAAATATTTTCGTGTATTTTCTCATAAATTTAGACTTTTTTTCTTTTTGTACATGTATATATTTATTTTTGTATTTTTCTGGTGACCCCTAATACTCCATTGTACAGTTTGCGAATATTTCTGATGATCAAACTTACATTTCATGTAAACAGAATACTGGAAAAACTTGGCGCTCGTGTTTAAAAGCTTTTTGTCAGGGTGTGTTTGCGTGTGTGTATTTGCGTATCTTTTCTTACATTTGCACTCAGCTGTGTCGTCAGGGCGGAAACTTTTTCCTGGGAGGCGTCCAGCTCTCGGCGCAGCTTACGAATCTGCAGACGTAAAAAAAAAAAAAAAAAATCAACAGAAAGCAAGACAAAAGTGTGGAGACACCATTCCAAACCAGGAGTTATGTCACACACATATTCATGCACCAAACGCACAAAAGAGAAGCAACTTGAGCTGAAGCATGTTGAAGAGACGCACATACAGGTGTACACAGGTGTTAGCGGTGGAACCAGAGCCTGTTACAGGGTCATACAACTAAACAGTTACACGTGTAACTGGATACAACCTTTAAAACACACATGCCCGTGTTTCGACATGTCCAGAATACAGAAAATTAAAGAGGATAGAGGTGCTTACCTCTGACTGAGACTTCTCCTCATTCTGTAAAACAAACACAGAGAAGAAAAATCATTACATGACGGGATTCAAAAACGCTCATGAAAAAGAAGCCGCAGGTCATGCAGACGCCGTTTTGATTTATTGGCTCCGAGGATATCAGCTGGTGTAATATTTCTGGGAAGCAGATATCCTCCTGAAGGCATTTCACTCCGTCGCTCTCATTGTCCTTTCAGGTTGAACACAGGGTGACAGCGACAAAAGAAAAGCAAACACACACTCGCACAAACACAACACACCCAGAAACATGCAGCATTGGAAAAGTTCTGCTTCTCATCGCAAAAACTAAAGATTTCCTCCCAATTTATGAGTATTTGTTTGTCTTAAATGAGTTTGTCATGTTCCTTAACTGATGAAACTTTCAAATTCTTGTAGAAATATGTCAATTTGCTAAGCTCAGTGAGTCACGCAAATACATAAACAAACCATGAGCTGATTTTTGAAGCCAAAACAGATCTATTAGTCTGACGAAATACAATACAAACTAGAAAAGTTGCATTACCTGTGATAATACTAGTGTGAATGCTTTTTGCTGAAAGTAGTTGCTGCATGCTGAAGCTTTTTGCTGAAAATGATGACGCAATTTTGTTTGACTGCTAAAGGGATTTCCAGAAAATGCAAAAGCTTTTTGCAAAATGTTAAATTTAGTAAAAGACTGGAGATTTTGTTAAAGAGCTATGAAAGAGAGCTGAAGTTGACCTAAATTAAAAAAATATATAGTAAAATTGCTTAAAAATCCCTTAATAGATGCCAATTTTGCAAAGATATTTAGTGTGTTGTTAAAATATGAGCTAAACTCCAAAGTAGCCTAAAAAAGCCTTAGTAGATGTGAAATAGCCAAAAAAGCTAGCTCATTGCTTAAATACTAGCTAAACTCTAAAATTGCCTAAAATTCCTCAGTAAACTTAATTTGTCAAAAATGTTAGCATATTGCTAAAATAGAAGCTAAACTCTAAATTAGTCAACCAAAACCTCAGTAGATAACAAATTAGCCAAAAACGTTAGCATGTTACTAAAATATTAACTGAACTCCAAATTACCATTAAAACAAAATCTCAGTAGATGCCAAAAAGCTAGCACATTGCTTAAATACTAGCTAGACTGCAAAATAGCCTAAAATTTTTCAATAAACTAAATAATCAACAATGCTAGCCTGTTGCTAAAATCGAAGCTCAACTCTAAATTTGTTTAAAAAACCCCAGTAGATAACAAATTAGCCTATTATGGGTCTAATGGCTGTAAACAACGTCTGATATTGTTTTTTTTCTGTCATGTTCAGTTGTTTAATTTAAAAAAACATATAAAAATAGCCAATTAGCCCAAAATGTTAGCATGTTGCTTAAATATTAGGTAGACTCCATTTTTTAAATTACTATAAAAAACATAGCCCATGAATAAATTTAAAGGTTTGTTGCTAATCTACTCAAAATTTTAAAATTTGTACACCCTCATTCATTTCCTATGGGGCATATTTTGCTCTATATTTTTAAAAAACAGTAATGTTCTAAACAAAATCGTTAACATGCTGTAGCTTTTCAAACATCAAACCTGCAGATTTTGAAGGAGAAAATCGTGTTAACGATTGAAAAGTTGCTGTAAATCAAAGGATTCAAACACTGGAGCTCTGGTGTTAAAGAGTTAACACAAACAGACACTCTTACTGTCAAAAATCCCATTGATTAAATGGTGAGGAACCCCCCTGCTCGTCATTCCTACCGTTAGCTGCCAGGACGTGACAGTTCCCGCCAGAGACAGTGTCGCCATCATTTTTGCCTCCCTGATCTGATGATATATATATCCTTGAATCTCTGCCTCAGAGGACTTAACGCCGTCTGAGAGTGCTCTCTTGCTACACCTGCCCAGGTAAAGAAACCAGCCCTCTGAAGGGGAGAGGGGGCGGAGCCTGACTCTGACTGTATGTGGGCAAGGCTCTGTTTGTGAAGATGGATTAAAGGGTACATTTGCTAACTCAGACACTTACAGTGTTTCCTAATCACACTGACAATGCTGGTTTCTCCTGTTTCTACACGAATAGAAGCCTAAAATTAGGGCATTTTGAAGGTTTTTAAACTAAACTCTTTGTAGTTTCATTAAATACAATTATCGTCTTTCAGAATTCCAATGAAAATTGCAGCATTTCAAAGTAAATTGCTTGATATCTAACACTTGGTGGCATTCAGACTCACCGTGGAGTAAATGGAAGAAGTGCTGGAGACGAGAGACAGAGACGATCCATGAACTGAAGAGAGAGAGAAGACAAGTGCTTGTAAGGAAACACACATCCAATAGATCAACCCCCTCTTCCAGTACATAGAAATGACTGAAGCCGTAAAGATAAAACTTCCGTTGAACTGTGGCCCGACTAATGAAAGCCTCTGATCGACTCTGGGAATGACTCAGCTGCTATCAACACCTCAGTGGCAGATAAAACGTTTCCCGTCTGCGAGCGGATTAAAACGGATCAAGGCTGGTATGTCATAAACCACGGCGAGGGGTCGGGCTGGTCCATTTACTCATGTCTTTGAATCAAAAGGGGCATAAGCTGGAAGACAAAGGGGAGCTTTTAGTCTTCAGCTGAAGCAGACACATGAAAAGTTAATTTCACAACTGTCTGCTTGGGTGGGCCAATTTATATTCATTATCAGCATCTAAAGAATTTAAGAAGAATTTGATGAACTGAAAAGTGAATTAAGAAGCGATGGAAACTTTTCCAGTAAGAATTGAGATTGTGCACATAAAGCAGGAAACTGTCAGGAGTCAGAGCTCTGTCTCCCCCTCTGGTCACCGGCGGGAGCAGTCTCCAGAGTTCTAACTCACCAATCTGACAACCACCCACGGGCTTCTTAAGCAGCACACAGAACCTCACTCTGTGCGAAGTATTGTTTTGTTCTCTCTATCATCATAAAAGATGATAAAATTACCTAATTTGCTTATCTCTCGCCTTCTGTCTGTTTACACTGATGCCAGTTTGTGACTCATTTAGTCTTTTTATTCTCTAAAAATGCACGTTAAAAACACACTGAAGACAGTCCGCCTGCTGCACCGCAGTACGCAGGCCACAAGGCAGAGGGCGCTGGTGAGCCCAGAGAATGTATACGACACCGCAGCTCAAGAATAATAGATTTAGCGGCAGCAAGTCAAGTGCAGCCGTCCAGTTACTCTTTAATGTTGTTTAGTTTAATTTTCTAAATGGAGGATTTTGTTTTTTAAACCCCTAAACTCAAGAATTTGTTTAGATACGTCACTGGTAGTGATCTCCACTGAGACAGAGAGACTTTTAACACTGAAGAAAGAAAAAGAAGACTTCTACAAACAGGTTATTCATGTGTTTCTTCAGAAGGAGCAGCGCACAGACTTCATTCATAACTTAAAGTAAGTCAATAATAACAATCTTGGTGATTTATTTCTATGCTAAAGTTTGTAAACAGAACAAAAATACTGAATTGAAATTTTAAACAACACACTTTAACTGTTGTCAATCAAATAGTGAATAAGCTTCTCTGTAGGGTTCATATGTCTGTAAATCTGACTGATGACGTCAATGCCTCACCAGCCGTGAACCTCACTACACGTCACTGGAAAAAAACTCACAAAACATAACAAATATTTAATAAATAATCTGTTTTTTAGAAAAGGTAAAATATGATCATAAATATGGATATAGTTCACTCTTAAAGGCTTAATAAAATCTGGTATGGGCCCTTTAAATCTGCCGAATAGAAATACATCAATTTAAAAAAAACGTGCATTTATCGGAAAGAAGGAGGTGGTTTTTAAAGGTGTATCAAAGTAACATATTTCAGAAAACAAGCAATGAAAACACGTTTTTAAATTAAATTAGTCATGTGACCAAAAACCAAATACAATGTTTAGTAAGCGTGGTATCTGGGCGCCACAAGAATTCCCACAGCATCACACAGCTCATCAAAAGTTAGGCGGGACATCTGGAATTGTTGAATCCACAGCTCCTGTGTAAAACCACGATTTCCCAAAATCGCTTCATCCATAGGCGCTCCCACCTAGCTCGCCACTCCATGAAGAAGACGCCGACGTCTCCTTTGATAGATGATGATGAGCGACAGAGCCATGGCAGAAATTTGAATGTTTCTGCTGTAAATCAAAGTATTGTTCACATCTGTGTTTTTGAATGACATATCGTCCAAGTTGGTTTGTGTTTATTCACATAATTAGGATTTAATATAAACTGTGTACTTTAAAAATTGTTTTTCTAGATTTTTGATAAAGTTTTACGCAAGGTGTAATGTAAGTAAGGAACAAAGGTAAGTGGGGAGAGTAGACAGGTGCAGCGGTTCATTCGACTCAAGATCACCAAGACATGTTGAACTAAGTGCTGGATGGGTGATGGGCTTTTGTCCCGTCAAACAAAAGATGTCTACTAGGTAACAGTACACTTCAAAAACTCAAAAATGTCAACAAAAACCCACCAATCCAACACACACACACACACACGAACACGGGAAGGGAAGGAAAGTTGTGCTTGAGGTTTCTTCAAAGTCACAACATCTCACTCACACCTCTCACCTTGATCCCTGTAATTATCTGGTTTGAATCTAAAATAACAGACACCAACACTGGAGCTATCAGTGGGGGTGGGGCGGCAACATTTTTAAAATGCATTAAAAACATCTGGTTCAGAATAAAAAACCTGGTCGACCACACAAAAAAAGCACAACAGGCATTTTCCTCACACAAGCTGGCTCTTAAAAACACGAGCTCTATTTCTTCCCTTTTTCCTCTACCTTTTTAATCCTGTTCCCACAGACAAGTGTAAAAACATTTGTTTGAGAAGAGGAGAGTAAACTGGATTCACCTCATCCACCTCAAAATTACACAGGAGAGGTTTTTTTTTTTTCCGTGACAACATTCCTCACTTTTCCTCACTTGCAGGCTTGTCTTGTTGTTGATTTAGAATCACATAAAAGGGAATTCAGGATGAGATCGCTCAGTTTTTTTTCCTATATTTATTTGTCTTTGGTCCAACGTTCATGAATTATTTTATAGCAAGTTGCAAAAAAAATCTAAGAAGAACAAAGTTGCTATTTTTCCAGCAACAAAGACGAGAAAATATTGGAACAAAGCCAATTATGTCTATCTAGAAGACAACAATTTTGTCCTACATTGTTCCTTTTTATATCGCAGGAGTACTTTCTAAGGTAATTGCGAAGTAGACATCTGTATTTTTACAATAATCAAAGAAGTTTTAAGGCAGTTAAACTCCTCACTACACATTTATTCATTTTTTTTAAGACAGACATGAACATTTTTTAACCTTTCTCTGTTGTTTAAACTCTCCAAGTCACTTTTTGGGTGTCCCTAACTTGTAGTTTTTTGACGTGCCGGCTGTTCCCAATAAATCATGGGTCGCCAACCCCCAAGCCAAGAAACCGGAACCGGTCCGAGGGCCGCGTGGTACCAGGCTACAGACAGGGAAACAAATGCATACACTAATCAGGGGTCCCCAACCCTTGGAGCGTGGATCGTCCGGTACCCTAACCCAGTACCAGTTCAGCGTCCAGTACCGTGCCCCGAGGGTTTGGGACTAGCGATCTAATAGGAACAGCTAGCACGTCAGATAACAGCGATTGTAAATTGTAAAAAAAAAGTGGTGTGGAGGGGGCCCGAACCACACGTTCATATATGAGGAGTTGGGAGTGAGAATGCATAGTCTATACAGGACATTTTACATCGCACTAAAGCCAATCAGAATGCAAAACACAATGTGCTGGAAAAATAATTGTATAAAAAAAAATGCAAAATTGCTTTTAAAAATTTGTATAACAGCGAGACCATGAAAGAAGAAACACAACATGGTGAGGGACCACTGCATAGGAGTCATTACACCGTGCAATGTTTTTAAATAAAATAAAACGCAAAGTTTCCATACTGGCCCCTTTATCACCCATTACTAGCTGGACACAAGTAATCGGAACACGCCTGATCAGAATAAAAATGCGTCATGTAAACAAGCTGCTCGAGATACTCTGGCCCGATGAGACTCATTTGGATCTAAGTTTCCTTCCGATCGAGAAAAGTGGGTTATACCAATTGTTGATCATGTCATGGTGCATGTAAGCAATCCATTCCAATCGTATGTCACTATTGCCCAGGATTTGGAGTGTGAGCAGAACCGATCAGCTGCTCTGAAACTCGTTATTTCTTCTTCTACGACTATTTCTGGCATTTTAGACAGTTCTACACACATCAAAATGATTCATTCCAATCAAACGCGTGGCACATGGAAATGTTTGTTACAATCGGGCAAAGTTTTTCAGGCCCATAAATACAGTTCTATTCTAATCCGATCTTTGATCCGATCAAGAACATTTTGTAGCTACTGTCACAAAACTTTCTTAGCCTTGGCAGACAGAACTGCTGGAAGGCTGAACAAATCCTTTTCCCTGTTGAGACAGGCTCCATAGCTTTGGAGTGGGTCGCCCTTTTTTGATGATCTCCAATTTTTACGGAAAAGTTCAAGAATGGTTTATGTGATAAATCCACAACTAAATTGACTTCTTCTGTTGTTAACTGCAGACAAAAATCAAGTACAGCTACTGGCTCAGTTCAGAAAAAGTTAGCTTTAGGTAGCGCGAGCTTTGACCATCCAATCGGACGCAAAAACGCTATTGTCTGTCCTCATAAAGCTACAGAGACTCTAAATCAAATTCTGATTGGTTGAGTCAATGTAAATGTGTTTAATCCATATATGGCTATGATTTAATCCTCAATGTTTTATGGAAAGCCACAAAGACCAGAAGTGAGGTCGGAAGCACCGACTGTATGAGTGTAAGGCAGACTTTCGTGAACTTAGCAACAAGTGAGGGCTAAAATCTGATTGGTTAGAAACTTTCATGTGAAAAAACAGCCCGACATCAGCACAGAAGGGCTGTGAGAGAAGCTGGAATAATCTAAAATATATTTTGGAGAAATATATATAAGAAACATATCCATGTGATTTAGGTACTTTCTTTTCAGATAATTTAACTGAAGACTTTGCAGGCCTTTGACGGTCCACCACTGCCATCCACTCACCTTCTTCAAAGCCGTCCCTGAAGGATCCAGATCGGCTCATCGTGCGAGTCTTTTCATCCAGTGACATGCAGGAGTTCCTCAGCCGGTTGTCGTTGCAGGGTTCAAACGCTGCATCCTGATTGGTCAGGCTGTTGGTGCGCAAACTAGCAAGATTGATCTGAGCCGCTGAGGTTGGGCTAGATGCTGGAAGATAAAAAGTTCTTAATTAACAATCATTTTCAAACTCTGCAAGGAATTTTCTCTAGAAACCAACATTTTTTAAATGACCAGATTGATGAAATATTGTCTATTTTACATGTGTCAAAGTCAAGGCCCGGGGGCCGGATCCGGCCCCCTATTTTGACATATGTAAAATAGGCAAAAATTTGACTGAACATAATCCATAAAAGCCTCAAAAATTCTAAAAAAAACAACAACAAAAGAATTCATGTTTTTTCCCATTATACTGTTCATTAGCATACCCAGCTGTCCGAAGTTAAATCTTGTGCCAGAGGGGGAGGTGAGACTGGATCCAGGGGAGAACGGGGAGTTGCTAGCAGAGTCCTGCAGGCCGCTGGTGGAGTGGGACCGCAGCCAGTCACGGGCGTCTTCGTGGCCTCGCAGCTGAGGTGACGGGCCGTACCTACAAAAGTCAACATGTCAGAAGAGGAAACAGAGCAGGGGTGGCAACGCGGTGAGCTGATGCGCGGTTGGATGTTTCCCCCCTCAAGCAGCCAGATTAAACGTGTGGATCAGGCATGAGGATGGATCAGAGAGCGTGATCATGAATCGATTCCAGCTGGGAGCAACAGAAACCAAAGCAGGAAGACTCCAAAGCAAATGTGACCACCTGGTGCAGCATCATGCCTGTTTGAGCTGTGACAGCTGTGCGCGGGGGACAAAACCACAAGCCTCCGAACAGAAGAACAAACGCAACAACGACAACACAAGTGCAGGGAGCCGAACGATTGAACAGCAGAAGCTTTGATCAGTGAATGTGGACGCGGAAAAACAGATAATTTGGTGAACCACTGTGCAAAATAAAAAAAAAAGTGATTAGCAGCCGAACGTGGATGAAGAAGTACCTGAATCCCTTCTTAGGAAGAGTGTTTCTACCACAGTGTGGCCCGCTGTGGGAGAAAAACACTTGAGAAAGCGAAAACAAAAGAAAATACATGGCTGTTGGGAAAACTACCAATGATTCATCATTTCACCATCTAATTAATCCATCTATGGCAGGGGTCTGCAACCAGGGGCTCCTTTGACACATCTGGTTAAAGAAAAATAATAATAAGGTTTTTAGGTTTTTTTTAATTGACTACAGGGCAAATTTTTTTTTTTTTGGTTTCTTTTCTTTTCCCTTTTTGTCCTCAGCAGTCTTATACTGCTGGGTTTTGTTATTTTAGTTTGGACCATGGTAATCAATGTTTGCGGGCTTTCCTTGTTTCTTTTGCTGACTCCAACATGGCTGGTCAGTTGTCTTCCTGACTTTTTGGCCAAGGTTCCAATCCCTTTGTTTTGCCTTCCTGTTTGAATCAGCACAGTTGCTAAAGCAGCTGACCAGCGACTATTGGTAGGGGTAGTAACATATGAATTTGAAGACACAATTTTTCCCTAACTCTGCGCTTGGAGTGGTAGCTGTAGGGATAGGGAGAAGCCGTAATTTAGATTCTGTCAAGAGTTGAAGGTTGCAGACCCCTGACTGTCAGTCATCTAGATCATAGTATCACAACTTTCTGTCTGAGTTTTTTTTAAACTTCAAAAACTTCTTTGATAAGGAGCTATAAGTCCAGTTGCCTTGAAGAGGTGAATGCTGGGATACATTAATCTGAAAGAAATTAGATCTGAGAAAAAAAGATGACCTCAATATCAAGGAGATACAGTGGAGTCTAAAAATGTTTTCAGCTACTCCAGGCAGTCAAATAAAATGCTTTTTTGTTAAAGTACAAAGTTATTCTGTGCTCAACCACAAGGTGGCACTAGGAGGCCAGCAGGCTTTAACTAACCAACAACACAAACACATTTACACTATTTCCATTCATACATGTTCCTCACAAACACAACCCCAGAGTGCCACACAGAGCAGCCGTCTGAACTGTCCGCCGCTGTCTCTGTGCTGCTCTGTGTGGCAGCAGGTGGTGCTTCCACAGCTCTCCCAGCTGCAGCCTAACACTGCACACAGGTACATTTACCTGTCCTGTCTCCGGGGAAGAGTGTTTCGGCTGAATATGGGGCTAGCAGAGGGGGAGGAGAGGGGACTGATGAAAACAGAAAACACACAGAGAGAAACAACAAGCTCTTAGAGAGTGAAGAAGAAAGATCCAGTGTAATATACTGATACAGAAAAAGAAGCAAACAGACGTTTTCACTGTAGATGCCTTAATACTTCATGATAGAACCAGGAAAAAAATCTGCTACAGATCACAAAGGGATCATTTCTGATATTTCTTTGTTTCAGTTAAGAGAATGGCACAGAAAAAGTGACACTTCATCTTGTTCTTGAAGATGGGAAGAAAAAAGAAAGACGAGGCAAAATCTAAAATATTTAGAGTTGATTTCAGGGACGTGAAACCTTCCAAGACATGTTTACTTCACACAGTTTGTTGTGGCTTAGAAATCAGTTGTTGATCATTAGATGATGTAGTTCTTATTACATGGATAAACCTTTCAGCGCATCCCGTCAGGGGTCGCCACAGGAAGTCCTCTTTCACTGCCTCCCACTGGGGGATTAGTCGCTTATTACGCCGAATGTCCTTCCTGACACAACCCTATGTTTATGTTTGGGGACGGGCACAGGTAGACCCAGACTAGGGTCCCCTTGTGGCTAAATAGTCGGGGCAAACCCTGGCCCGGTAACCATATACGACCCGTTAAACTATTAAATCTGGCCCGTCAAAACTGGAATAAACCATTCTGATTGCCTTGTTTTAATGTTTTATTTTCCCTGTAGTTCAGGTGTCTCCCCATAGATGGCACTACAAATAAATTGACCTTTGTTCAGGTGCAGAGATTCTGCATTCATGCAGTCTTTGAAGATTTGCTGTTTTTATGATACTGATGTGGGATTTCCAAGTCTGACAGTACTTTTTCCAATTATTCCAATACCACATGAAGGCAACATTTCCTTGATTTCCTCTGAGAGACATCAATCCTTTGGTGAAATTGGCACCAACATAAGAACAAAAACCAAATAAAATGTTCCAGATGTTGTGTTTTAGAGTAATTTAATCAAGATTAAAGCACGTTTTCATCCAGATCCTCTGTTATTTCTTTCTTTTACGAAGTGAATTACCAAAACACCCCACAAATCTGCCCCTGGTGCGGCACTTCTGTCAAATCTTAGAACCCTTTGTGGCCCCAGAATTAGGAAAGTCTGCACATCCCTGGTCTAGCCTAGGACCCACACTGGGATTCAAACCCTAATTTCATGTGTGCCAGTCCTGCTAGCCGCACAGTTATGGATCATTACCTGATCAATAACATATTCTCAATGACATTCGGGATTACCAAAACAGCCTTAATTTTAGGCAAACATGAAAATTTTTCCAAAAATAATTACGATTTTAGATGAGAATGAAGAGATTCGTATCCATTTGGTTGCCAACTTAAAATCTTTTGACTTCCTGTGAAGCACTTTGACTGAAGCTCCGCCCACCCTGACTTTATATGAGCCCGCCCAGAATCTCTGAAAAGGTCAAATGATTGACTATTCAATATACTGAATAGAATATGGGTGATTGGCATGTCTGAAAAAGGAACCAAAACAAATCACCAGAATCCGTATTTTTATTATTTAGCGGAAGTTCCACATACAACCGTACTGGTACCAACCTGGCACGGAGTTTGAGTAATTATCCAGAGTTAAAGACGAATTATATATGTGCCACCGAATTCTGTAACAACTACAACCGTGAGGCTAAAGAGTGATGGTTAATGTGAGATCTTGTTGTTTTGGTGCAGTGTAGAGTTGCTAAGAGGTTCAGAGATGTGTGCTGCCAACTAGTGGTCGGAGGTCTTAGTGGAACACAAAACTAAGATGCTGAACCACATTCAACAATTGTTCTGGCAGCATTATAAATAAATACCACTAATGCCAAATGAAATATTGTGACATTTCATAGGATTTATTTTTTCCTACACTCCTACTGAATGCTATCATCTGAACAAAAACAGAACTGTGCATGGATATCTCTCATAAATACCCTGAAAAATATAAAGACTTGAGTTTAAACAAAATAATTCAAAGTACAATCTGCATACTACTCTAACATTAATAGTTAACTTGTTTCCAAGCTGCTTGTGACTGAGAAAGTCGTTAAAAACCTAAATCGTCTTTTGTTTCTTCAGTGTGTCCTCACCTCTCAGACATGCCGGCTTTGACGCTGGCAGTGCGCCCCAGAGCAGACAGGGTGTCCTCCCTGTGGTTCCCATGGCCGCCGGCGCTGCTCAGGCTCATGTCGATGGACTCGCTGCTCGTGTGCATACTGCTGACGGAGGGGAAGCCCATGCTGCCCGCTCCTCCGTGTCCGCCCAGAGTGCCCTCCCTGCTTGGGACAGAGGAGCCGCTGAAGGTCGTCCCCCACGTCAGGCTGTTGGAGGGGCCAGTGGAGGAGTAGACCGATCCGGGACTGGAGGCCTGTGGACGGAATGATCTACTGTCAATCTGAGGCAGAAAAACACTGATTAAACTTTTGGAATGAGGCTGGAGAGGACTATCAAGCTAGGATCACTTTTATCAGACATGTCTCCCAGAAAACAAAAATAAATCCATGCTTTCCTTAACCCTTTAACACCAGAGCTCCGGTGTTTATGTTCCTTGATATACTGATTTTTTTAATCGTTAACACGATCAACGTAATTCCAGCAGATTTTGAAGGAATAAAGTTAAGTATATTGTAGTCCTTACATGTTAATGAATTGTGTGATTTCATTTTTTGATCATACAGTTATTGAGTGGGTAAATCGTCCTTTTTGTGAATAGTTCCTTTTAATACTGTTTTCTTAAATAGCATTTTGTGGTACAATACAATAAAAATACTTTTATGGTATATAGGAGTGCAATATTATCCTTATTGTTATTACTACTTTTGCATGTTGTGTGGATCTCAATAAAATGTATTAAGTCTTATATTTTAAAAATAGTAAATTCTCAACCTCAAAATGTCCAAACAGCAATTTTAGTGTTGAGCAAAAACAAATTAAGGTTGATTTTTTTGGCCACTAGAGGACATCAAACACAAAATAAAAACAGATTGACCTCACAAAAAAGGTCGCCAGTTTTACTTTTTTTGTGTGTTTCATTATTTCACTTCCAATGAGAATCCAGCGGGAAGTCGAGAGAAAAATTCTTTTGTTTGGAACTGTTTTTAAATGAAATGGCTTTTTTTCTAACTGTAATTAATATGTTTTTTACTGCCTCTTGGCCAGGACTCCCTTGAAAAAAGAAATGTCTTAATCTCAATGGGACTTCCTGGTTAAATAAAGTTTAACTATAACTTGGTTTAAAGGAAATCCATTTCCATCCACTTGTAGGTCTTTGTTGTTGGTCTTAAACGGTGCTTTAACAGTTAAAGGTCTGCATGTGTACATCATAGTGTTAAATCAGAATGTTTTACAGTACAATCCGCTGTGTAAGAAGACAAAACAGCCCGTTTTAGACGAACTTGATGCCAGCTTTTCAACTTGTGCTGAACTTTGAAAAAACAAATACCTCCATATGATTCAGAGCAAGTCTGATAAAAAGCTATGAATCACATAGAAGGACAAAGCATGCTCAGACAGTTCTGCTTATTGTTCGTCAAATGAAAGCTGCGTTTTACCTGCAGCTCTGGAACAAGTGAGCATCACATCTGTGCTTTTGGTAAAATGAGAACAAAAGGATTCCATTGTCCCTGCCAAGGTCTGGGATTCCTTCCATAAACACTTTCTTTGACTCATCTCAACTTTTAAAACCCCGGAGATCGAATAAACAAAAGAGACAAGAAGATAAAATCCCAAACAGATCAGAGCTAACCCATCCAGACCACCCGTTTTACAAACCACTCAAACCCTTTTGGGGTCATGAGGTTGCTGGAGCCTATCCCAGCTACTGGTGGGCAATAGTGGAGTTCCCCCTTAACAAATGGCCAGAACTAACCTCTGTTCTTCTGCTTTGCCTCACCTGCTCACTGCCCAGCGTGCCGGTCCCTGAACCCAGCGTTCTGCCTCCAGTTAGAGGGCAGCTGGCCTCAGGGTCCCCACCTGCCCCGCCTCCATCAGGGGTCTCCAGGACTGTAGCAACATGGTTCATGGTGGCATGGGGGTTTGAGATGACAGTGGAGTTCTTCATGTTCTCCGCTGTGGTGACAGGAGCCTGTTTACTGGGCTTTACACCAAATAACCTGTCGGTTCATAATGTAAAAGGGAAAGAGCAGTTAGCTGGAGCAGGAAGAAAATCACTGTTTGAACTTGTGTATGAAGCACTTTTCATACAGAATGTAATAGAAAGTGTTGAACACCAAAAATGAAGAGCATAAAACAAGCATAATGACTGAAAAATGAATCCCCCTCCATGGACCTACACACAAACTCCAATTGTTATTTTTGAAAATGTACAATAAGCTAAACTTTAAAAACGGATCTATTGCTCAAAGATACACTCTTTTGGTGTTTCTAGTCACATTTTTAGGATGATGGAGGTTATGCTGTTAGCTGAAGGTGTCCATTGAATATGCCAAAGCTGATAGCAGAAACTGATAGCTGAAAATGTTAGAGCTGATGGCTAAAAATGATAAAACTGAAATCTTGCCAATGTTTTAGCTAAATGCCAAATTAACCACAAAAAACTGGATTAATGTCTAATTTTGCCAAAAACAGCTAACATAAAGCTAAAATCTTAACTAAACTCCAGATTGGCCTAAAAGAACAATGTCCAAATTAACCAAAAACAACTAGAATGTGGCTAAATTAAAAGCTAAATTCCAAATTCCCCTAAAAAAACTAGCAGCTACTGAACATTTTAACCCTTTAACACCAGATCTTCAGTGTTTATGTTTTTTTCTCCATCAGAATCTGCTGGAATTACGTTGATTGTGCCGACAATTAAAAAAGTTACAGTAAATCAAAGAACACTGATGCTCTGGTGTTAAAGGGTTAATATGAAATATTTTGGATTCTGCAAGTTTAAAAGGTTTTGTGTTTGACATAAGCTGCATTTCCATTGACTATGAAATCGGGCAAAATGGATATGCGATAAAAAAAATTCTCCTAATGGAAACACGTCAATTAAAAAATATAAATAAATTCCAATTTATTAAAAAAAAATGTGCTTGGAGGAAGTGGTTTCTGAGGAGTATTGAAACTGACATTTTTTACAAAACAGCAATAAAAACACTTTCTAATGAAGTGAGTCACATGATCATCAACTGGATACTGTGACCTTCACTGGTGCCACGAGAAGTCCCGCAGCGTCACAGCTCATCAGAAGTTGAGCGTGTCATGCGATAGATGATGATGAGCACTAGTGCCATGGCAGACATTTGAGTGTATCTACAGTACATCAAAGTACTGTTCACATCCATCACCGTGTTTTTGAATGACATTGTGTGATTTGGTTTGTGTTTATTCACATAATTATGCAACATTTTTGACATTTCTAAAATTCTGATCCAGTTTTGCACATATGTATAATGGAAACGCAGCTAATGTCAGCCAAGTACAACTAACAGAAATAAGAGAGCAATAGAACTCCAAGGACAGAGCCAGAGTAACACACACTCTCCATGTCTAACGCTGGTTAGAGTTAAATAACAGGCTGTGATGACTGGAGCCACAGTCGAGCAATAATAGCTGCTCCTTCTCTTTGAAGAGTTATCACTCCCTCACATTAATGAGGCCAGAGCGCTGAGGTAAGACCTAGCTTCCATTACACAGCACCACACCCTCTGCTTCCAGCCCCCCACACCGCCCAGGCTCAGGCTTGGCAGCTGATCAACTGAACTCAAGACCTCCTTTCACAATGATCTCAGTTAACCTCACAAGTGCACACAAGTTCTCCTCGCTTTTATGACAGTATGAGGACAAGTCCGACTCTTGCAGGGAACTTTGGTTTGGCATATCAGTCACTTGTCTGGGGTAAAGTGTGGACTCACCTGCGCAGTGTTGGTGAAGAAACCTGCTGTCTTCCTGTCAGAGGAACAGTTGCATTCTCCGCCCCCCCCTTCTCTCTGTCCGTCTGATTGGTCAGCGGCCCCCCCGAGCTGCCCGGCTTGTTGATGCTGAGGGAGTTCTTCCCATGAGAGGTGACAGACAGCACCGCCGCCTCGATGCTGCTGGTGGAGGAGCGGTTTCCGTTGCGCGCCGCGGCTCCCGAGCGGCTGGGTCTCGGCAAACTGCGGTACTGGAGAGTGGAGCGGGCACTCATGGGGAGGAAGCCGTCGTCATGGTGACCCAACAATGAGCTTCCGTCCGGCCCGCTGGACTTCAGACCTCCAGTCAGCGAGCGCCCCCCGGATTTGGGCATCTTCCCCAGAGTGGCCGAGCCACTGCTGATGGTGGCGCCGCTTGCAGTAACCATGGTTACCACTCCGGGGCCTTGCTTCTTGAAGCCAAAAGTGCTGGTTGGGGTGCGTGAAACCAGGGTGTGCATCTGCGCGGGGGGGTCGGAGGCAGTGTTTGTGGTGGATGGGCGGCTGGTGGGGGCGGATGGCTTTTTTGTTTCGTCTCCGCTGCTGCGTCCGGCGTCCGACGGCGAGCGGTGGAGGCCGTTTGATTGAGGAGACAGGCGTCCTTTTTCTGAAACTTTCACATCATCGGTTTTACCTGAAGAAGACATAAAATCAGAAGAAGCTTCAGAAAAATGATTTCATCCTCAACTAAAATAAATAAATAATAGATTGGTTTCAGACATTACATTAGGTCGACTTTATGACCCAATTTTGGAGGAGTTGATTCAAAACTGCAGTAAGATTCTTTCACGTGCGTCTGGTATGGATGAGCATGACGTAGGGATGTAAAAGTTGTTAAGTATCAAAAAAACAATCAGGCAGTGGGAGTAACAGGGAGTAACCATCCACAATTTCATCATCAGAACACAGTAGAGTCACAAATAGACGTTTTCAAATGTTCATATTTATTAGATTTTAAATTTGTGAGATCGGTGACGTTATATCCGGCATTAAAAAAAAAAAGGTGGTGAGCATGGTGTCCGTATTGCATTTTAAGTCCAGAGTACTAGGTAGTCCTGCACTATATAGTTTTTTAGTAGTTAGGGATTAGGGCTGGAATTACCTTAGAGCAACACGATTAACCGCTAAATTGAAGCCCCCAAGCTAACAAAAACAAATGTACGTGAAAAGTTTCTTTTCACAGACTTAACTTCAAACAAAAAGAAATCTGCATTTGACAAACAAAACCCAGAGTCTACTCCAAATATGGATTTATAGTGACAGTTGTTCCCACAGCCCATAATAATGCAGAATATTCAGCAACCGGCTGTCTAATGTTTCAAGGTTGTTGCTAATAACGTTCAAACAGTGGATTCACATTTATGTACGTTTATTTAGAAAATACCAGTTTTGACACTGTTTTTTTTTCACACCTTAAGAGCAGACAAAGCTGAAGTTGGCATCTGATTTTGTAGCTGCCACTTTACCAGTTATGGGTTAAGTGAAAATCGATTTAACATTTTAATGGTTCCTGCACAGAATCAAGTGTACAAATTAAGTGTAAAGGGGCTGCAGAGATTTTACAGAGGATGAAGATAAAGTAGACTCTCAAAAGATGCTAAAATAAAATCTGATGTTCAATTCAAGCCTTATACAGGACGGCCTGTCTGACATTAAACTGGTCTGTGAGCTGAAAAAGGTTGAGGACGACTGCTTTAAGACTATTGGTTGTTAATAGAATCCGTCAGTTCTGTATAGATTCTTTACATGTTTCATCCATGACTTCTCTTCTCGGATGGTGCTGGGTAAAGGATCTTACCTGAACTGTGGCCCTTGAGGGCCGTTGAACCCGTGGAGCCGGTGCTACTTGTGCTTTGAGTCCGAGGTGAAGTCACCCCCACCTGGGTGCTCATGCCTCTTCTCCAGGAGCCCGTGTGGGAGACAGAAGGGGTCTTCCGTCCCGAGCCGCTCTTATCCGACCCGTCGGCGGTGTAAGGGTTCCTGCGGTGTAATTTGGAGTCCATCCTAACCCCGCCGTCCGACCCTTCTACCGGCTTCTTCACCTCGTCCCCCGCCCAGGCTTGGTGGACCTCTGCGGAGTGCTTCTCTGCATCTGTAACTGGCTGGAATCACAAAAATACACGCAAACTGTTTGTGTTATTGGCTCCGAATAGAACATTTGACTGTTTAAAACAATCTTTCTAGCTATTATCCAAAGCAGTTCACACTTTTTTACTACCTGTTCAGTTCAAAAATATGTGAGGGGGCTGTGGGCTCTCCTGGGGTAAACTGGTTGGGTCATCCGCTCCTCCTTCCAGGGGAGTCATGTCTGAAACACCTCCAGTGGGAGGTAACAGGAGGTCATCCTGACCAAAACGCCCAAACCAAATCTACCGGGTCCCTTTGAAGCCCTTCCCACACACTTAAGCAGATTTGGCTGCTGCCAAATATCAGATTCAAATATCAACTGGACTCTTGTGTCCAGAGGTCTGCCATGAGGCTTCATCAGGGGGGGCAGGAGAAGGGATTCTTCTGGGGTTAAAGTCACCTTTTCAAAGGCACCGTACTCACTCAAGATATGATAACAGCCAAACTGAAAAATCTGCTAAACACGGTTTAACTCTGACATAAATACATACAGTTTATGGAGTTAAGTTATGGAACTCGGAGGAAATAACATTTACCATGTACAGTAAAGCCCACTACATTAAAGAACTGAACGAAAAGTCTAAGTTTTTTTGGATTTAAGAATTACTTTTTTTATTTCCTTTGATGAAATCCACAAAAATATTTGTGCAAAATATATTTTTAGTATTAGATATTATGAATTATGTTAGATTACATTTTTTTCCTGGTTAAATAATGGTTAAATAAAATAATAAAAAAAATAAGTGAACATGATTGTTTAGAAAAATATGTCTCAGATTTGATAAACACATTTTTAACATGGTGTAGCTATAGCATAAAGAATGAATTATAGGCAAATGTTTCACCGTTTCAACAGAGAAAGAAGTCATTTGAAACTATGTGTAACACAAAATGAGTTATTCTCTTCATAAAGTTTAGAAAACTAGCCAAGCTTTTCCCCCCAAAAGTGTTTTTGAGACTTCAGGGAAGCAGCCATTTTGAAATGAGGAAGAAAAGCTCTTCTATTGCCCCTAGTGGATGGATGAAGAACTACAGAAAATCACAGATCAAGTGTAACAAGTTCACAATACATAGTATAATTACACAAAATTTTATTCTTTTTTATTTTACATCTGGCAATTGAGTTGGATGCTATGAAGGTCCTTCAACCCTCAAATATAAGTTGATGCTCCGCCCTCCCTCTACCCTTTTTTAGTTTTGGAATCGTCTGAGCGCGGCATATGCTGACACCTTATTTTGTTGTATCCAGAACTGGTCCAGACTGCTCCAAGAAAAGTCTCCGGCATCACATGGCAAAAATTACGACACAACGCAGAGCAGAGGTGAAAGCGGTTACACAAATTGTATACAATGGGGTTTTCTAAGAAAGTTTTAATCATGATAATGAGACAGGGGTCTCAGAAATGTGTGTCAACATGATACACATATATAGGGTTAAATAATGCACTAACACAACTAAATTAAATCAGATTAAAACAAATGTTTAAGGATAAAATGTCAGATGTTATCCGTTATCATCTTGTGTTGATGTACTGATGCAGAAGAAGACGATATAAGATGAATATTTTCTTTTGTTATTCATAGCATGTTTTATTTTGAAATGTCTTGTATGCATAGTGAAGTTAGCATGATTAAAATTGTACTTCTGAAAAAAACTAAAAACAAGAAAAGAATTATAGTGGGGAAAGCCCTTCATTTTTTGTAATAAAGTAAATTATTAATACACGTATTTTACTAACAATATTTTTGATAACTACCACCACAAATATTTGTATTCCTTTCAAATCTTTTGCATAACTTAAACTTTATTATTTTATTGCCTCCTCAACTATTTTTTCATCAATAAATGAAAACAAATATTAAGGGGCTATTAGCTTGAGCTCATTTGCTTGTGGGAGTGTTTTAACCTTTGCAGGTGTCTTGGCAACACCTCAACAAAGGAACAGGCGGCCCTCTCTCACATTTCAGAGAGCACAGTCCATCCAGTGTGTCTCTGCTGGACGGGTGTGAACCAGCATCGTGGCTTTTATTCATCTCCACAGTTGTCATCACATGCATATATTCCTCTAATATCAGATGAAATTTCTGTAAAGTTCAAAACAGCTGAGTCGATGAGTTAAATGATAAAACTGAACTTTTAACAAATTAAAGCTTGCAAGAGACGGACAAATAAAAAGAAGTGACTGAATAGTCGACTATCTTCACAGGTTGGGCCATTTAGTGAAGTTCAGACAAATCATAACTATGTAGATTCATATTCGTTCAGGTTGATTCCATTGTAACAGTATTCTAGCTTACTGCTTATTTACCTAATACTTTGGTTCAGATTAGGAAGTTTGTCAATAACAAAGATTGTCTGTATTGTTAGACACAAAGAAGACAGAAACTGATTAAATGAAAGACATGTCTTAATGGACAGTTCACAGCATATTAGTTTTCTTAGTTCAGCGTAAATACTAAATGAAAATTGTGCTTTGGTGTTTAAAAAGGGTAACCAAACCCTAAATCAACTTTAGTTGACTTCTAGAAATAGGGCTTTAAAAGTGCTGCCTGTTAGTTGTTGCCAATTAAAATAAACTTGTTTAATTCAGGAAAAAATAGTCAATAACCATCTGTGTGCTGCCTACAGGTTGAAACAAGGTATTGCAGTTGTATTTTCTGATTGGTTGACTGGTGTCCCAGAAGCTCAGGGGCGGGGCTGCTCGTCTCAGATCCAAAGCCACGCCCCCTCAGAGGAGATTTTGGAAACAGAGGCTTCAGATCAACATGAAAACTGTCTTTTTAAGACATTTAGGTTGTGGGATTTTGGTTAAAAACGTCATAATCATAATTAAAACACTATTGGGAATGTTTTTATAAATAAAAAAATGTCGTAGTGGGACTAACTGAAGTCTATGAATAAGTCCCTGTTTTTCTCCATCACTCTACACCCCTGATTCCCTGCGTTTGGTGTCAGTGAGTGCTCGGTCTCACCTGTGCGTTGAGGCCCTTGCGCTGTGCCGCCGGCGTGTTGGTGTAGGAGGAAATAGAGGAGCTGGTGTTGATGTCATCCGTGTCGATGTTGTCGCTGACGCCGCTGCTCACGGAGCTGCTGTCGTCCCAGCTGCAGACAGAGAACCTCGCTTTAGTCCACTTCAAAACACCGTACTCAACGTTAGTCAGCTGAACTTTTCAGAATGCAAAGATTTCAAAGGAATAAGAATGTTTTATTCACTATTTTCTCTAGCGTTCCATCTTGAAGGGGATGCAAAAAAAATGATTAGCATTCATTTTGCAAAGCTTTCTTTCAAATACAGACTGGAAACTGTTATGAAAAGAGAAAGCCAGTCTATGAAGTCGAGATATAAAAGATGATTCTGACTGCCCGTTGAGCCTCTTTCTTTACTCCAAGTCACTGACTTTAGCTTGGATGCACTCACGCAGACATACACAGACAGGCTGAATGGGGTTGTCTATCACACAGACAAAAGCTCGTCGCATGGCGGTGTGCTGGTGTGTGAGTGAACTGCTCAGACTGACAGAGTAAATGCCTCTGGAACGGAGGGAAATGTGTGAATATGTGTGTGAATGTGCTTGTGTCTGCGTGGAGTCTATGGGGGGACAGGAAGCCGGGCCGCTTGGCAAACATGGCTCTGAAAGGACACACGGGGAGGCTGACGGTGACAGACAGTGCAGGCTCGGCTGCAGCGGAACACACAAACCAAAGAGGTTTGGACGAGCTGACCTCAGCAGACACAAACATCAAACAGCAAATGCTCCAATGATTGATGCCCTTTTTCACACTTCCTCCAAATATTGTTGTAAACGCTGATTTTCAACTCCACTTTGAACATGAATTCATTGAAAAAGGGACGAAAATGTGCCAGTTTTAGCCCTAGCCTCATTTCCATGCAGTCTCTAGAAGATTGATGTTATTGAAAATATAATACAGATTTTAAAAGTAAATCAGTACAAATGGTAAAAGACAATTTACAGAACCAAATATTACACTTTAAAGTTACTGTTATTTCAGTAATAAAACATTTGCATTACTTGTCATTAGGGATTCAGTCAAGCCACGATTTGATTTGATTCAGTTTTAAAGCCACAATTTTGATTTTTTACGATTTTTTTTCAACACAATGAATTAACCCTATACCCAAAAAAGAAAAAATCATCAAAAATGTTTTTTCCAGCTGCTTATTCCCCTTAAAAGGACATCAAAGGAAAAAAAATAAAAATAAAAATGAAGTGAAATTTCTTTTTTCTCTTAGAAATAAAAATGTTCTGGATAGTAACTGAAAAAAAATGTTTTTCCAAAAAATTGAAATACATTTTTTTTTCTGTTTACTATCTAGTACACACCAGTTAGTAACTGGGGAAAAAAAATTTGCTTCCATTTTATTTTTTTGGAAAAGAAATGTTTTTTTCAAGCTCAAATTTTTTTTCTTCAATGCCCCTTTAGGGCCTCTGTACTTTGGGGATTAATACACACAATCAATATTTAGAAACATGTTTTCTAAATGTGCCCCACCGTTTGGTTGAGCCAGCAGTTAAAGGGTTAAAGGTATTTTAAGGTCAAGTATGTTTTCTTTTTGCCCCGTCCATCAAACCGTGTTTTCCGCACTAACAGAAAGGATTCAATCCAAAAAAAAAATTCACAAATTCTTTCATACTTAGTATGTGATTACACACTATAGACTTGTAACCCTTTTCCTATCGTAGGCATGTTTGCATTAAAAGTGGGGTCATCTGGACCCCACAAGACCACGCGCTGAACTTTTTTTTCCAAGGATTTTTTATTTTCTATTATTTTTTATTTTATTTTAGTGTGTGGCAGACATAAGATCCTGTCCACCTTTGTAATGGGAGGAATCACACATCAATATAAGGGTGGGGTCATCTGGACCCTGTAAAAGAGGACCAGAAAGTCACAGTTCCAAAATAAGTTTGATAGACCTGGATCAGATCGAGTCCTGAACCTTGTGTTTGGTCTGTAGTCAGAATGTCGTCTACTGAACATTTCTGTTCCAACTAAAACTTACACGTGACTAACGATCTCTTCAGCCATTTGCTAGGAATTCTGAGGGCGGGGCTAAGCTATGAGAGAAAGAATAACAATATTAAAGTCTGAGACCACCTAAAAAATGGTCAGAGAGCGGATCCTGGTCCTGAATAAGGGTCCACCAGACAGAGAATTTGTTCCGGATTATCTGGGGAAACAAACTCTGGTTCACTGGTTTAAGTATAAAATCTATTTAGCAATTAAAAAAAAAAACAAGTCTTCTGTCACAGTGAAATGTTACCTGTTGAGTCTTTATATTCTAAATACACTTAAAAGTTTTATTTACTGGAAATTTGCTAAATATTCAAGATGCATTCAGGCTGGAAAAGTCTGCCGGTCCAGACCAAGTCTGCTTGATTCGGTCCAGATCGAGTTCTGATTCTTGTGTTTGGTCTGTATTCAGACTGACGTATACTGAACATTTCTGTTTCCAACCAAAGCTTGAAAACAAAACTAGGTGATTAAAGATCTCTTCAGCCATTGGCCAGGAATGATGGGGGCGGGGCTAAGCAATGAGAGAGAGAATAGTGCAAGTCCCAAGCCTGGCTAAGGTGGCTGTTTTGGTCCAGTTGAGGAAACTCAGAGAGAACCGGAGCTCAGTCCCAATGGAAACAAACCACCTCTAAAGATGGGTCAGAGAGCGGTTCCTGGTCCTGGATCAGGGTCCGTTTGGGTGTATTCAGACTGAAACTTTGTACTGGATTATCGGGGAAATCGACTCTGGTTCACTTTAGGCGAACTAAATGTGTCCGGTCTGAATCCACCCTCTGAGTTTTTGCAGTGAAAATACTTGTTGTTAGTTAGGATGAAAGGGGTCTGCTGGAGGTCATTCCAGCCGTCCGGGCAGTAGTGGGATAAACTCAGAGGTCCAACACAACCTCAAATCCCCTCAAAGATCAATCTCCAGTTTGCTTTTGCGATGTAGGAAGAGGCCTGAGAAAACAATCAAAAATAACTGACTGCAACATAAAATAAGTAACTTCTAATCCTCTTAGGAGTGGTCCGAACCAGATACAATCAGAACTGATGAATATTAACCAATTAGGCAGAAATCCCTGATTCAGAGAAACTAATCAGCCGGACTTCAGACTTCAAACCAAACACGTGTTGCTATTTTGAGTAGCCTTGCTGACAGTCTGATGAAGACAGACGAGGAAAAACATCATTTCCCGTGAATTCAGCCGGATGGTAAATCAATCTGAAAAGAAGCAAAATCCCAACCGTGAGATCTGAGAGCACGCATGGAGCTCTGCATAACGAGAGATGCTGAGAGATTTACAGCAACTAAAAGAGATTCAGATCATCCACACGACCACGCCGGGAATTCCCAAACCCACAAAACGAAAACTTCATTCATGAAGACATCTGAGAAGCACAACGATTGGGAGGAAGTCAGGAGTTGCAAAAATCTCTCTGTCCACAATCAAAAAAATGCATAGGTACCTGTTTAGGGTGCGCGGGTTGTCGTGGGAACAGCGCTGTGAAAAAACACCAAGCTGGACGGACAGCTTCATGACTGGATGCGTAAATATTCCCGGCCCTGTCCGCCTCTCTCCCTGGGAGATTTGCCTGGCAGTGCTCCTGGACTGAGCTCCTTTGTCAGAGTCTGCACCGTTCCCTCATCCCGTCGGCTCTGTGTGTGTGAGACACCGGAGGGACAAGGAGGGAAGGTCCTGCCCCATCTTCAGTAACATGAGCCTCCCCGGGGACTGTTAACCACTTCACTGCTGCTACTAATCACACAATTCACAAACACACCCTAGAATCTAATTAGGGCATTCGAGACGACAAACAACTAAGTTGAAATACAAGCGAAAGCCGCATGCTTGCAGACAAGCTAAAGCTCCTTCCTGCAATTTCTCCAGCGTGTGTTTCCCAGGAGGACTTCTATGTAGGAACGTCTGCAATTTCCCAGACAGATCCACCCTGACCAGCTGACAAGCCAGTGCTAATTAGAGATCAGGCCAAGCGGTGCGGCCAAGCCCACAGCCTCCTGCTGGCAAAGTCACCCGCCAGTTACCAACCGCCGAGCCTTTCGGGGCCAATCACAGGAGAGGGAGACATTAACCGCATGCTACCCCCAGAAGGAAGTGGAGCCAAGACGAACAGCAAAGACAGCATCTGATAGATCATCACTCAGTTGTGTGTGAACGTTTGTCATTACAATTCAGTCAAGCAGTGATTCAGTTCACACTTTTGAAGTCACGATTTTGACTTTTTTTCTCAACACAATGAATTAAAGGTATTTTAAGTCCAAGTATGTTTTCTTTTGCCACTTCCATCAAACTGTCTGTTTTCCTAGTACTAACAGAAAGGATCCAATATAAATAAACAATTATACATAATACTGAAATGATCACAAATCCTTTCATACTCTGTCCATGTTGTGCTCCATGTGATGGACCGCTCCACATCCCCGCCTGCTCAGTGCAACCTCCCCACCGCGGCGCACACTCGCACTCAGAGCACATGACCGTCCATGCACAGTTTGCAGAAAAAAAAGTAATAGAGCTAAAAACAGTTAATAAAAAAGAGCACGGCTCCCAGGAAGGAGTCAGAGTGGAAACAGTCATGAAGCTGCATCGTCATCATGATTGTTGTCACAGTAGATTGGTCAAAGTTCCAGTAAAGTCGCAATGAAAAGTTTTAGAGTGAGCAACAAATCTTGGGTTTGCTTGAATTTGCGTTAATAGCTGCGATCGCAACATCGTAAAATCCTGGAGGGACTAACTTATGTGAAACTTTTAAACCCAAAGGAGCTGCGAGAATTTCCTAGGAGGGAAGCGCAGATGAAGAACACACAGCCAGTCCGCTACGCACACACTAATAGCACGCCAGCACACTCATAGGCGCGTGGACACACACACAGAAGCACACATAAACACAAAGGGGCCTACATACTCACAGGCGCGCACATACTCACAGAAGCGCCCGCAGGCTCACAGACACGCACACACTGGCACGATCACATACTCACAGGCGCGCTTACATACTTACAGACGCACTTACACACTTACACGCACGCCCACATACTTAAAGGTGCGCCTACACACTTACAGGCACGCACACACAGGGACGCCCACATAATCACAGGTGCGCTCACACACTCACAGGCACGCCCACACAGGCACGCCCACATACTGACAGGCGCGCCTACACTTACAGGCGCACTCACACACTCACAGATGTGCCTACACACTCACAGGCGCGCACACTCAGGCTACACATATTCACAGGCGAACCTACACACTTACAGGCATGCCCACATACTCACAGGGGCGCTCACACACTCACAGGCGCGCCCACACACTCACAGGCGTGCAAACACTCACGGGTGCACCTGCACACTCACAGGCAAGCCCAGAAACACAGGATGCACACACTCACAGGCGCGCACACACAGGCGCGCCCACACACTCACAGGCGTGCCCACACTCACAGCAAGCCTGCATAAAGAAATGCCATTAACTGCATTTTTCTAAATTTAGGCACATTCCGAAACAAACCAATTTTTTTTATTTTCTGCAACAATAAATATGTTGACGAGTTTGAATCATTTTTTTTTTTTTACCAATTCACAAAGAATCGTTACATCCTTACTTGTCATTCATCAAAACAACAAGCAGCCTCTCAAAAGGCTCGTAAAACGCCCAAAAAGGACAGTAGTTCAGAAAGAATGGAGCCATTCCAGAGAGGAACCTCGCCTCATGCCAGATCCCATTTGTTAGCTTTCCACTCTCAAGGGGTCAGAGTTCAAAGGCCAAACCTCAAAATGTCCCTAAAGAGAAAACCAGAGTGGGGGAAGAACATGGACCAGTGAAAGAAAAAAAGTCTCCCAGTTGGGTAAAGTGAAGGGAGTGTCTGAGAAAAGAAGGTCCCGCTGGAGTTTGTTATTCCTCTGACTTGTGTTTGTCCGTTGGGAAGATGGTGGGTTGGACGGTTGACCTGCTGGTAGCTGCAGTACTGTAACCACCCCCCTTCCCAAAAACCCATCCGACTCTGGCACACGCACACAGGATCTCTGCCGCCGTAACTGTTCACACAGACGTGCAGCCACAACAGAGCGGCCAGGCAGAAGTAAGGGGATTTCCTGCTCTGGAGGCTACTGGTCCTTCCACCACAGCTGGATCGGATAACCCTTAAAGTCCCTGTCATCACAGGCACACCGAGGACCGGCTTTGAATGTCTGTGTGACATACTGCCCTGGGGTTTCAGAGGGCATGGACGACATCACAGAAACGATGGCAGCTCTGATTGAGAATCAAACCAGAACGATTTACAGTCCTCCCTCGTTTCTCGTGGGAGTCTAGTTCTAAAAATAGCCTACGATAGACAAAATCCACAATAATTACAGATGTGGAGCCAGTTATTTAAATAATCATGCATTTTGTGGTACAAGCCCCAAATTTGGCATGGATTTACCTTGGTATTCCTCCTTTCAGAAAAGCACATTAGCCATGAAAGAAATCCAAGATCTGATGTATTTTACTCATGAAAAGCCCATGTTGTTGAGACTGGGGAAACGAGACACTGAGTATATTTGTAACAATTGAGTGTATCTGGATCTCAGCCATCTGTAAAAATAGACGCCATTTTGGAATTTCCGATCAATAATAATTTTCAGATTTGATTCACAAAAGCCTGAATCAATTCAATTCTGACGTTTTTCAATTCTTTAAATCGATTTGATTCAATTTTGAGTTTACACATTTATACACATTTGTTTAGAAATACATTAATCTACTATATGTTTTAAATATACTGTATTTATATTAATCTGATCCAGTTCACATACTGTAAATGTATCAGTGAAATAATGAGATTGTTAATATCATCCAGTGTTACATGGATTCTCTAAAGGAGAAGTTCTAACTAAAATGTTCAGATCATTAACATTGGAAACATTGTTCTGCTTCTCCTGGAGGACGTTTCAGTTTGGACACTAGGTGGCGATCGCGCTATAGCACTACACCTTATTCCAGAAGAAGAAGACCATATAAGGACAAAACAATGTTTTAGACCACTTTAAAAAATATTTTCAGAAAACAGTTTGGAAAGTTCATACCTGTGAGTTTATAATAATGTTCATTTAGTCAGGAATGAATGTTTATGTCGACTGAGCGTTAGCATTAGCTCTCCTATGGGAAATTCCATTAAACGTTAGCATTAAGCTAGCAGATTTTAGCATTATGTGCAAAATCAATCTCTTTTTTTATGGATCGATTATTGATCCATTGAAATTGAATCGATTAATCAATTTTATCAACTGAGGCCTATCCATGCCAAATCTGGTGCTTTCACCACAAAATACACAAATTGTCTGAATTATCAACCTAACAAACTCCACTATAACCCCTCACTACACGCCGTCTACACTTTTCTCAGACACAATATACTATTTTTCAAACATTTCTTTCGTCTGCTCCCGATTCCCAACTGTTTGAATAAAGAAATATTCAGAAATGCAATTTTAAGCTTTATTTTCTTCATTTATGTCCATCATCAGAAAAATGCCACACTAACATATGGAAAACGCCAAAAACATAATTTTTACCGGAGCGGGTCTTTAAAGGAAAATATGTGTGGCACCACTCATCAAATACAGAATTTTCCACAGCATGAACGACGCTACATAACACCACGACAAATAGATGATTGCCTATAAACATCAGTGTCAGTGTTTTCATGCAAAACAATGTAAAAATAGTCCTGAACACCGCACAAACACACAGTGTGTTCTTAAACTGTCATGTTTTGTGCCCTCATGTCTAGATGGGTAAAAAAAAAAAAAAAAACGTGAAATTGAAAGTCTGAGCAGGAAACTGTGAGTCCTCCGAAACTTAAATGACCCATCCGTCCTCACCGTGGCTGAAACAGATGGCAGAGGACGGGACGGCACACAGGAATGTTTGTGTGTCCCGTCCCATTGTTTTCCTGGCCTGGGAAAACAGTTTTTATCTGCAGGAGAATGTATCAAAGCGCGCCGAGGCCTCCGGCCGCCTCTGTTTCACACACTTCCTTTAACTCCAGTCTTTCTCTGGCTGTTTGGTGTGCAAACACACACTTTTGCAGACTCCATTGACTGACCTGGATCCACAGCGGGCTCTCTAAACGGGGGACACAATGGCTGAACAGGACTCCCCCGTTCTGCATGCACCCCACTTAGGAGACCACTTGGACGAACATGAAAGTTCTAACGTGTGCAGGCCCTCTACACAAGCACACACAAAAGACAAACTAGCCTTTACTCACCTCAGTGTTAGTGAGAAAGCTGACTGACTGTGAGATCCGAGTGTGCTAAGTGGTGGAGTTTTGCCAATTTGGTTGGAATAATTTCAATATTTACAGACTTTTTAAACGAGAATCTTTTATTTTTGTTTGATCTTAAACGATCATTGAATTTCCTTTAAATAACAGATCCTCTCTGATCAAATTAAAACATATTCATGAATTTGAATGTTTCTAAACCATTGAGTAACTTTCTCAATCTTCTATGAATATAAATAGTTTCCATCTAAAGAATTATTTGTATGACGATACACATCATGTGAGCGATAAGAATGTGGCTATTGTGTCATTTCTCTTCAGTCGTTTTTATTTGTTTCTTTTTATTGCTAAACTTTTGCGCTAAAATGTATTTTCCTGCTAAGAAGATTGAAACTGTTGTGCACTTTAAAAAAATGTTTCTCATTTGTGACAATTTACTTCCTTGAAAAAATAAAGTCAGAGAAAAGTAAGTACTGACATCTTTGTGTCATTTTTTTTTTACAGAAAACAACTGAAAATATACTTTATTTTGGTATATCATGATAAATATCGTTATTGTGATCTCAAATAATTGATATTGTGATATACAATTTTTTCCATATCGCCCAGCACTACCATGTACCAAAAGACCCGCACTACGATGAACATTGTGTTTTGGGTGTTTTTTCACCCTTTAACTACCCAACAAAGACAAAATCAATTAAGAGTCTTTTTCCATTCTTTATTGCCTAATATGCATAATTAATGGTCTTAAATGCTCCACCAGGAGGCAGTTAAAGGGTTAATATGCCCGGACAGCCTTTTTCTGAGGAGAGAATTCAATTGAGTTGAACTGTGATAATTTCAGAGGAGAAATTCAGAAGTAATGGGATCTGACAGGGAAAAAATAGTCATAATAGAAAACAGAGGAGATGTACTCAGAAAATGAAGCTCAAAATTGAATTTCTGACTATTGTTTATTCAAGAATGGTAAACAAAAAAATGACTCAAGCTTATTGTTGAAACAAGCTCGCTTAGAGCGATCTCCTGCCGCTCCACAGAAACTGTCCTAAAAAATAACACAGGCTTTTGACTAAAAACCGCATTATTATGATTCAAAGACCACTGGGAACTCTTTAAAATAGATCAAAAGATGATTGGAGTGGGACTTCAAACTGACTGCAACTAAGAGACGGTTATTTTTGGGGTCAAAGAAAGCAGAAAACAGGGACCCTTGACTCAGATTTGAAAGGTGCATGGTGGATGAAGATGGATCAGAATGATCCCTTTCTTCCCAGAGAACAAAGTCCTGAAACGGAACAGTTGAAATCACCCTTTTGTTTTCAGTAAAACCTCTGGAAAATTCTTACTTTTATTTTTTGATTGAAATATTTTACTGCCTGATGTTGCAATTATCTGACGCAAAAATCTGAGGTTTGGACAAATATTTACAGTTCTTAAAGTTTAAAGCAAAACAAAAACAAACAAAAAAAGTAATTTTCCAGGTATTTCTGATGCAATGATTTACTCACTCTGGTTGTCAAACTCATAGGCTGTGATACTAAAGGTCATCAACATGGGGTCAGGAAACTGATAGCTGCTTTAAATGGGACTTTTTAAACTTTATAAGAACAAAACTTTTTCAAAACCAACACAACAGACTTTGTGAAAATATAGTATAGTAAAATCCTGTGTCCACTCTAATACAAAATGGTGTTTCTAACATATTCTTGTGATATTTTTTCCTATGATGAAAGACATGTATAAAAGAACTTAAGATTAAAACTAAGTTTCTGAGTATTTCTTTATTCAAATTGTGGTGAAACGTATGAAATGTAGTCAGAAGTGGGCGGGGCATGTTACCCAGAGTTCCATAAAAGGTAAATGAGGCGGGACAAATAAAATAATTAGAGGTCTGTTTAGTCCCGTCAATCAAAACTCTCTTTTAGTTATGCAGAAAGATGAGCTGGAACACAGTCCTAGTGGTTTTAAAAAGATGATTTCAACATGGAGGTCAACCTTCCTCTAGTGGTCATTTGAGGAACTGCAACACTTGGTTCTTGCAGTTTCTGACTGCTATCACCCCTGCAGGATGCTTTTAGCAGCACTGCAGGATGTCTGCAAACTGCAGGTTTCCCATGTCCAGAAACAGCAGCAGCAGCAGCAGCAGCAGCAGCAGCAGCAGCAGATGTTGCCTTTCAGTCACTTAGATGATAAAAATGTTTTCTTTTGTGTCTGCAGCTTCACAAACGTACAAATGTCTCCACAGGGAACAGAAGTGTTGGCTCATGGGAACGCACTGATCCAACCACTGTTACCAGAGGGTGTGAAACAACCCACAACATGCTCGGGGAACCAGTGGAGCAGGTGGAGGTGAAGTTACAGACACAAAGAGGCAGACAGACAGCGAGAAGCACGGACTTCCAGGTGCTGCCGTCTGCGGAGGAGAAGACTCGATGAGGGAGGGTTGAACCTCTTTCTCGCTCCACACGGAGAATCTGCTCAAGTCCAGACAGGAGAGATAAGATATTAGGGCTTGGGTTATGTTTGTTTCTGTGAGCGGAGAAACACGTTTCACACAATCTCTGCTCCGCTGCAGGTGGGCCACAAAAACAAAACAAGGAGACCCACAGAGGGAGCTTCTCACAGCTTCAGATTACAAGCCACAATCACAACCTCAAATATACAATTATTGCTCATAAAAGAACCCCAGAAGACAAGAGTAGACAAGTGACCAATAATAATATGGATTTGGGAGTCTGGTTTTAGTCACAGATCTATTGGGTATTAATTATCTGATAATAGAAGATTAAAAGAGGATTTATAGCAGAGAAGGAGTTCTACAATCACAGAAAGTTATTCATTAATAACCAATTTGCAGATTAGCAGGTGGTTCTATCTAGAGCTTCTGGTTAATGTGTCATGGTTGTGAGGTCAAACTGACAGATCTCTCATCACCCAATGAAATGACGGAACTTTGTCAACCATAAAATTCTAATTTAAAATATTAAAAAAATAGAGGCTAATGGTAAAGTCACACTCTAATCATCGTTTTTGATTTGTTGTAAAATCATTCACAGTCATCTTTTAATTATAAGTCAGTCCTCCAGGATTTTGCGATGTTGCGATCGCAACTATTAACGCAAATTCAAGCAAACTGTGCAATTTGTTGCTCACCATGCAACTTTACATTTTCACCGCAACTTTACTGTAATTTTGACTGATCTACTGTGACAACAGTCATGGATGACGACGCAGCTTCGTTACTGTTAACTCTCTTTAGCCCTTTGTCATCTCTGCTGGGCCTGCGCACACACCCACCGGGCGCGAGTGGGGGTGTGTGCTTACACACCGGATGTGTCGACCGCTCTGCAGCCGCGCACTCAGCGCAACACAAGGTTCTCACACACTCGTAGCGTGTCAAGCAGCCACTTTCAATGAAAAGTCTCTGGACTGGTACGCGGGCTAGCATAGACTTTTCATTGATAGTGGGGGTGGGGGGTGGTTGGTGCTGAGCGGTCTGTCATATGCAGTCACACGCGGAGGACAGCATTAAAATGTGAAGCAAAATCTGGAACCATTTTACTTTTATTGATAATACAAAGCAAGAATGTAGAGTCTGGAGGAAAATAATTCCTCCACAACTAACCTGTAAAGATTCCAAAATCGACATTAAAAAACTTTGCAACTTTTGTCACAACTTTTCACAAAAGCTACCGCAAAATCAGGCATTTTAATCCGCAACTATCATAAATATCGGCTGCCAAATCCTAGGGGGGGTCTGTATTATTATGCCATTTTCAGGCAAAATAATAATAATAAAAAAAAAGTTTTCTAGGACATAGTTTCTGCAGAGCGGCAGGAGTTTTTTTAGAAATTCACCTCTGAGTTGATGCCGCCCCTCTTTCCCTCACCATAGCTGAGAACTTGGAGAAAAAGGAGTTTGTGGTCCGCCCTTTGTATTTTTCAACGTCACAAATACAACATTTCTGAAACAGCATTTTTTGTCTGCTTTGGTGTTATGGTGGCGAGTCTAAAGGGAGGACCAGGAGAGACCAATTGAGATATATATATATATATATATATATATATATATATATATATATATGCCATTAAATAATTAAATAAATGTGTCATTAATTATTTAAAATTGGTATTAAATTAAAAGAATGAAAATCAGTAAATACATTTTTAAATATATACAGCATTAAAATATTTAAAAAGCAATTTACTGTAAAAGGACATTTAAATATTTAATGAGATATTTAATTATTTCATGGTCCAGTTTGGACTGGAAGAGACTAATTTAAAATATATATGTAATATGAAATTAGTAAATAAATGTGTCATTAATTATTTAAAATTGGGTATAAATAACTAAATATTAAAAACATGTGGCATTAAAAAGCAGATTTAAATACATCTTGACATGTGGACGCTCCGTCTGTGTTCAGAGCATCCCGGCTGTTTCCATGCATGATTAGTCACACTTTGGGTTCAGAAAGTTTCAGGTCTTTTTGCCTTTGAAGCTCCAATAAATATCCACTTCAAAGCTCACTAAAAACCAAGTGACACACGGGGATGTGGTTTTTGTTTTCAACAGTCAGTCCAGAGATGTGTGTGTGTCTACAGATGTTGGAGAGTTTCCTTCTTTCTAAGAGTCGTCAGTCTCCTGAATGAATCTCTCGTCCCTGTAAGAGGACTCCTCAGTGAAAATGTGGCCTTTACTGTGCTGTGAATGGCTGTAAAAACTGTGCTTTGGTTGATGGAGAGTGGACAAAACCTTCATTAAAGGACAATCATGGTTTGATTACATGACTTAGCTTTCTCCCTTTGAAACTATTAATCAATGGCTTGAAATGAACTGGATTACTGACCAAACCGTCTCTGGAATATTCATCACATAGCATAAAAAATGTGTTTTTTTTTAAACATGTGCATGCTTTTCCACTTGCTCACAGTTCAAAAACGTATCTTAGAGGTTAATCGATGAATCTAGATATTTCTCTAGATGTGAATGTAGCTCTGCCGTAGACATATATATCACTGGACACCTGATGTTCCATGCTTGAAATCTCATAGACGTCTATAGAGAAATAAACAGCTGTTACTTATTCTGTTTTCCAGAATAATCATTCTTGACTTCATATATTTTTCTTGCTAAACCAAATTTTTTTTCATGATATTTATCACAAGTTTTTCAATCGACCAATCAGATGCATGTGGTGCCCACTGGCACAACCTCAAATGTTTGATTGACAGATTCTCCTAAGGCAGCTATGCTAGCTGTTTTGGCTAATTTAGGGTTTTCTTTTTCAGTTTTTTAATGGCTGTTTTGGAGTTAGGCTAATATTTACATGCTAGCTGTTTTGGCTAATTTACGCTTTTTTCAGTTTTTTAGGGTATTTGGATGTTAACTATTTATTCTGCTACATGCTAGCTGTTTTGGCTAACCAAAGTTTTTTTTTTTAATTTAATTTAAATTTTTTTTTTAAGGCTAATTTGGCATTTAGCTAATATTTTAGCTAGTTATCAGCTTTAGCGTTTTCAGCTATCAATTTCAGTATCTTCAGCTATCATTACTAGCATCTTCAGCAGCCAAATTCATCTTACAGCATTCACAGCATTATTGCAGGTGATGCTATATATCTAGTTCATAATTATGTTTAAAAGTTACTGTTTTAAATTTTAAAAATGTAGTTTTAGAGTGTTCAATAAATGTTTATCCTGTTGACCCGCGACCTAAGGTGTGTTTTGGATTTTGGCCCCCTGTGTGATTGAGTTTGACACCCTGTTCTAAGTTGAGGGATAACCAGTTTTATTTAGTCTGTTTGGTTTAGTTTATCAAATAGCTATAGTTTATATTTTATGACAGACCTTCTTCTTCTGTACAATTACCGGCATAAAACCCAATGAGGCCATTTTTTGATACTGGGTTATATAAATAAAACTGAATTGAAATTTCCTTTAATATTCATTTTAAGCAACAGAAAGGTGCCTGTGTGTTGGTTGGGGGAGGTCTGTGACAGTCAGCCTCACACAACAAAGAGCTATTCTTCTCTGTCTGCTTTAACAAAGACAAGTTAAGCCTGAAGACAAACCATTCTAAATTGTTTCCTCTTTCTCCAGCAACAGAGATGAAGGCGTGCGTGTCTCTCACTCACACACATTTACATGTAAACACCACATTTCCATAGAGCATTATCCCTGCCTGTACTCTTTCCTTGTAGGTCCTGTTGTTAAATGACTCATTTGACTTCCACGTGCTCCTCCACAAACATCTGACGGTTGGTGAAACCAGTTTTTGCATATCCAGCTCCACTGAATCAACGATGTTGACTGTTTTCCTGAACAGCACTGCCTTCCAGCTGCACTGCTCTCCGCACATGTCCAGGTTTAGTCACGATCTGGAGGACTTTAGCACGAATTTTCAAAGATTTTCCTTTGAAAGATTTCAACCATGAACCATGACCCTTTGAAGCTAGTGACCTCTTAGAACAGAGGTCACAGAGTTTTGCCCTGTTGCCACTGGAACACACAACATTTACCTCCACTCCCATCGCTCCAAATGCGTGGCTCAATCACAAACATTACACGTAAATAGGTTTGGGAATTACAGGTATTGTGAATTTGCTAACATGGCTAACACTTCTAACAAAGCTAACATGTAGCGTATTACAAACAAGTTCTAGGCTATGTAAAAATTCCCACCCTAATCCCTAACTACTAAAAAACAATATAGTGTGGGACTATCTAGAGCCCTGGATTTTAAAAGCATTATGGACACCTTGCTCACTACTTTTTTTTTTTTAAACGCTAAGTATGTCGTCACTGAGCCTACAAACATTTTACGTCAATCTATGAATATAAATTATATATTATATATATATATATATATACACACACACTCTGATGATGAAAACGTTGATTTGGCTTATTAAAGAAATTACATTTAAACATTTTTTTTCACAAAAATTGTTCAACCACAATGCATTGTGTTCTATATATGCCAATCTAGTGAGCAGTTTTTTGCAAAGACTTCTGGGAGATTTCCAGGAGACTGAATTTTGCAATTGTAGATTCGGACAGCACTACAAAGTGGCGAACATCCTTTAGATTGTACTATGTAGTGAGTAGGGACATAATTTGGACATAGTCCTAGAGCCACTGTGAATGCAGTTCATAAAGTGGAAAAAAAGAATAAACAAAATAAAAGCAATTAATGACAAATTCCATCATAAGGGGAAACAAAAGTCAGTTCAACCCAGCTGCCGTTTTCTGTTGAGTCTAGAAATTAAGAAATATGAAGATCATAAAAATGTGCACGTAATTCAACCCCCACAGAAAGATAAAAGCGAACTAATAAAAACCCTGTTATTAACGGTCTTGTAGTTTCATCCTATGTCAGGCAGAGATAGAAACAACAGAGTATAAAACATTAAAGGTGAGGAGATGAAAGAGCATCCACATGAGAACAGAGGAGAAATGAGGGATGTAAAAGATAAGATGTTGGTGATGAGCGTCACTGAAATACCAGAGAAGTTAAGGTCATATCTGCATGGATCACAGGGGGGAAAGTACGGGGGGATACGAAAGTCTGAGAGGACAAGACATTAGCCACACCTGAGGATCTGAAACAAATCGCCTCTTTAAGCATTTTAAAACCAACCTTGTCAATTCTAAAAGTCTGAATCAAGACGTTTTCTGAGTAAACCAATCTACTAAACTTTAATTAGATGATGCTTTTGTTAAATAAGCCTAATAGAACCAAAACCACTTCTCTCATCTAATTTATTCCATCCTCATTTGTTCCTGTCTGTGTTCAGATCAGGCCTCGTCCCTGCCCCCCTCTCTCCGTCTTTGCCCCCCTCCCTCCCTCCCTCCTCCACAGTGTGGGGTTCCGCTCAGCCATCATTTATTTCTCTATGTCAGCTTGCCAGGAACCGAATCCCTCCCTGTGACAGGACAAAGACCACAGAGCCTCACCAGATCGCTCTCTCTGACACGAGATGTTCCAAAGGTCCCGAACACAAACGCTGCTGTCTTCAACTGCTAAAATAATGTGAGCTGTTGGTTAAAAACCCGCCCAGCCATGTAGCTTATTTCAGTGGCTTATGAGCATTCAGAGAGAGGGAAGTGTGTTAATATCTTAAAAAACGTAGCCTAAAAATCATTTTATTATATAATATTTTTTATAATATATAACTTTATCTTAATAAAATCTTCATCAAAGTTCACACATTGATTCTTCCTCCCGAGTATTGAGTTTTTTCCCTCTCCAGGTCCGGGTCTCTCTGTATCCAAGCCCGGATACATCACAGTTGTGTCAGGAAGGGCATCCGGCGTAAAACTCTCTGCTAAAACCGCATGTGCAGATCCGTGAAAGCTGATTCGTTGATGGGAAGTTATAAACTGGCCAATCAGATGCTTCTATGATTAACACATTTTGTGTATCCTTCTTTTAAGTGGTAGAGAGTGACGGGACTGGTTGCCATAGAAACAATGACTAACATCGACTAACCAATCACGGCTCACTAATGACATCTGCCTCCAACATGGCAGCGTCCATCCATCTTAAGAAAAAATGGCGACTGAATTGACTTAATTTGCTTGGAGCCTAAAGTAAGTCATTTTCTATGGGTGACATCACACTCACTCTGTCCAGTTCTCTGACACAGCCTCCAAAATGAGATGACCTCTCACCTGTCAGCGTCTCCCTGTCCCGACGACGTGTTTCGATGGAGCGTCTCTCGTACGACAGCCATGCCATCCGGCAGTCGGTTCATCCGGCGGGTGTACAAACCCAATCCCCCATCCGTCATGTAGCTGTAAAACAAAACGACACGTTAGCATCTAAAAGTGACGGTCAGAGAGGAGAAGGTGAACGTGTGCAGCACCACTCTCTGATTCAGCTTGAGATGTCACACTCCACCAGCATGTTGAGGATTTTAAATAAAATGCCATAAAAAGGGTCACGAAGAACAACCGCAGGAGTCAGAAAGGTGGCGGAGGCTGGAACTGATGCTGAAGAGACGAACACTTCAACAAACATTCCTGTCCACACAGAACAACACCTTCTAATTCCTCAAATATTTACCAGCAGGGAGATCTTTCACAGAACTAAATATTGACCTGCTTCAGGCAGCTTTAATTAAAGGGGATGTTTGACTTAAAACTTGAAACTGAGGTGTTATAAGGGAGTTTTCTGTACAGAAATATAGTGAGTTCATGTTTTAGTGAACTTCAAATGTTTGGAGTGTAACTGCAAAGCAGAACCAGAAATCTTCTACAGTGAAGTGCTTACTATTTTAGAAATATGCATCTATGCAGAAAAAGTTGAAAATGTATTTCAATATCAGCAATACTAGTATCATGATTATTTTTTGTGGTTGGATATTTTTTTTAATGATTAATGACCCACGGCTGTGAGGAAATTTTGTGTTTTTTTAACATGTTCTTGTTCCATTTTTGATGACGGATTACACTTATAAAGAAAATTAAGTAAAAATCTGCATTTCTGAGAATTTTTTTTTTCAAACTGCTGTGAATTAAGAGCAGATATAAAATGTAATTTACAAAAAGGCTTAGTTATGGCATATAAAGAAGGTTGCTGGACAGGCGATGAGCTTCCTGATCCGAGTTTTCAGCAACGGCGTGGGGAAGAGGGGGCGGGGTTGCTGTGTCAACAGTCCCATAAACAACTCAGATACATTTCTAATGAAAGAATACAGTATTGCAGGAACCATATCCTACAAAACAACAAGTCTTTTTTTTTAGCTAAAACGTCATAGTCATTAAAAAAATGGAAATGCTTTAAAAATAGATCAAAAAGTGATTAAAATGAGACTTTAAAAATGTCTATTAATGTTTCACAATTCCAGTCATCATTGTGATACTCATCAGTGCTGTACTAATAAATAAAGGAGCCTTTAATAATTAAACACACCGACATGTTAGCTAGTAAAAAGATCACACTATCATCGGCATAGTAACACAATATACTTGAGGACAACAGAAGACGGAATAAAAAGAGACGTGAGAGAAAGTTGAAAAGGAGAAGATGATGCTGTGTTCAGACATCCATCACCGTACAATCCAGTCCGACTGAAGACGACTATCCAGGCGCAAACACAATGACTGACTCTGAGAGCCTTCTACCGCAGGGGGAACGTGTCCAAACGAGACTATTTGAGAGTGTACAGAAAAACGGAGGCTTTCACATGCAGGACCACTCCTTAAAACCAAAAACCTGATCTTTGAACATCCGCTGACTCACCCTGAAGCATACCTGTCTGCCTGGAACATGGTCACACCGTTAGTCCAAAAGAAACCGCAGGTGAACGCAGATCCAATCGGATACAAATCTGTCCTTTTTCGACACTTCTTTTCAAACCCGCCCTAGTGTGTAACTAATATGACCACGTGGAGACCCTTCTGACCGCGGTGATCTGACAAAGCAGCAAGCTCGCCATGTGAGCGGCTGGGAGCGCAGTGTTTGTTTTCTGCCTTCCTGCTCGGCTCCACATGCTGCTGGAGGTTGGGTCTGTCGGAGAGATAGAGGAGCGATTGGAGGGAGGGAGGGAGGGAGGGAGGGCAGACGGGTAAATCAAGCAATCCTTGAACTGAGAGGGTTATAGAGGGGGTGTTCTCATCTCCATGGACACAGACAGCGAGGAAAAAACACAACTAGCGGGGCAAAAAACTGGAAAGACTTAGATCAAGATACGGATAGATATGTTGATCAACAACCAAGAAAATGTTTTACTTTTATTTTAGATTGTCAACATTTGAAAATTAAATTATAGCATCTTTTAAACTTCTTTTCCAATGGAAATAAAGTCTAAACTTAAAGAAACACAACAGAGAGAGCTGTTTGTTTGTCCCCATAAAACCAAAGAATAAAATGTACTAAAACAGAAAGTGAAGGCTTTGAAATCTTCACAGGAATGTACGGCTCAAGCAAATCCTCTAAAATGATT
>NC_050514.1:6433003-6444953 GCF_002922805.2 Oryzias melastigma
AGATAGATATATAGATAGATAGCTATATAACTATATATCTATCTATATATTTGCTGTTATCTGTGTAAATATGATGAAAAGTGGACAGAGGTTAGGGTTATAATCCATATCAACAAAAAACAGTGACAAAAGAAAAGGGGTCTTCAAAGTACGGCCCGCGAGCCGGACCCGGCCCCCCTCCACTTTTGGCCTGGCCCCCCCAAACACTATCAGAGACACATACATTTATTTCTTTTTTTCCTCAATCTGGCCGCTAGAGACCCACATAGACCGTGACTTTTTTGGGCTAGGTATTGATAATAATTTCCAGAAACTATTCGAATCGATTTACCAGAGACTGGATCAATTTGATTCCAATCTTTTTTCTTTTTTCGATCCCATTATACATTAGCATCAAGCTAGCAGACTTCAGCTTTATGTGTTAGATCAATTGGAGTCCCCTGCTGCAGAAGAACTATCACCTCCCCAGTGACTTGCAGCAAAGCAAACCCAGAGATAGCTCGGATATACGGAGGCAGGCTGCTCCTCTGTCTTCGTTTTTAACGGTCGGAGTGACTCCGCCCACCTCGCATACATCCAGTCAGAAAAGTCGTGGCTTCATGGGAATAAAAGCTCATTTGTCCGTCGTAAATCACTTTGACTCTCCAGTAAATTTGGGATCGCTGAATGTAAACACTCAGGATGTGAGGCCCCAAAACCGCTTTCATCTACAGAAAATAAACAAGACACGGATAATAAATCCGTCAGCACGCTCGTTTGTCAAGCAAAAAGGCAAACAGCAGCAGGTTTCAGGTCCACGGGTTTGAAGAAGTGAGGATTTGATCTCCACTCTGTGTCAGATCATGAGCAATGATTCACTCAGAAGAAGCAAAACATTTACTGACAGCTTGACGTCGGGTCATGTCGAAGGTTGTTCAGTTTGCACTGCAGAATATTTGTGCAACACTTTCTGGAGCAACTTTCCGTTTCATCATCAGTGACTGACTACTGAATGGAATCAATTCATTTCAGTCTCCACAATCTCACCACAGACTGAGTCAGATCCAGGGTCTTATCTTTGGTTTTTTTGAGGCCACCTGAAGGCATTGCGGCGCCTTTCGCAGCTTTATCTGATAATAATAAAGACAACAATGTTTAAATTGCACGGTGTGGCAACAAAGTTATGCAGGGAGCCTGTTGCAACATGGTCACTGGCTCTGAGAGAAGAAAACAAACTGGTTATGGAGGCAGCATCACTACTGCACCTGAGAGGGGAGCAATGGTGCTTCAGTGGAGAATAATGATCACTTGTGCTGTCTGGCCTCAGCCTAACATTATTTTAGTTATATCATGAAGGAACAACGCTGCCCTCTTCTGGATCATTTTGATATTTCTAGTAATTAACACCAATAAGACAAAAAAGTGTGTGAAGCTCCACAAAAAATACACACATTTACCAAAAAAAGACTCTTTGAATGTTACTGAACCATAACCAGAGTATGATTACTTTTTAAAATAAATTCTATCTTAAGATTGTTTCATTTTAAAGTCCCACTCCAGTCATCTTTGGATCTATTGTTTATGGTTATATTTTATGGAAGCGTTTGTGACTCATAATTCAAAATAAAAGTAAATGTTTTTTCACTTTCAAGTAGAATAAAATGAAAAAGCCATTAGGAGAATTGCTTTTTCATTTTATTCAAGAGACAAGTAGTGCAGTTACATTGTGAAAATGAAAAAGCATTTATGTTTATGCATTTTAATTTTTAAATTTGATATTTCTTATTGAATTTTGGTAAAAAATCACTAAAGAACTTCTTGAAAATGAAATGTTATATGCCATTTTCTTTATCATTTTAATGAAGTTACAGAAAAAGCTGTTCGGAGAATTCCTTTTTCATGTCATTTAAGAGCCAAGTAGTGCAGTTACATTGTGAAAATGAAAAAGCATTTCAAGTATTTACTTTTATTTTATTAATTTTATATTATATATTTATATAATGTTTTATCCAAAATCAAAAATGACGTTCTAGGACATAGTTTTTGCAGAGCAGCTGTGGTTCATTAGAAATTTGCCCCCGAGTTGTGGTGCGGAAGTAAGCCTCCACTGATATCCCATCATCCCTTTGTTTACATGCTGTCCCGTTAGCATACAGCCAGTCACAATCCCCACCATAACATTACCGCTACAACAAAAATGGCGAGGAATATCAGAGCTATTCAGTCATAAAGTTTAGATCCAGATTCCAGTTCAGATGAGGAAAACAAAGACGTTCATGGATCTATTTGTCTGCAAGTGGATGCATCAGAATTGAGCAGAGCAGGGAGTTTTAGACCTACTGACTATAACAACTACAAGCTTTTTCAAACTGTATTTTTTGTCAGCTCTTAATTCTCAACAATTTAAATAAACAAATACTGCAGAATGCAGTTTTAAACTTCATTTTCTCTCCATCATGGGAAAAATGGTACAGAACAAGCTAAAAACACCAAAAATTCAATTTTCTTCATCTTTAAAACACTTACGATTATTATTACCACCATTAGGTTTTATTTCAAGTTGTTTTCAGTTTTCTTGTGTTGTTCTTAAAGTAAAAGGAACGGAGCTTACCCGCTGGTGACATCATCAGTCCGCACAGCATTCTTGCTCAGCACGTCTCCGTCGCTCATGTATCCCGTCACCTCCATGGCGATCCCGTCCAGCTCGATGTCCTCCGCAGCTCTGTCGCCGAGGTCCAAGCTGCAGAGGGCTCCGCCCCTTCCAGCCAGCTGCCTCCGGAGGTGCCCGGGGTACAGGTAGCGCCCCGCCTGTCCTCCAGCCATCCGAGCGCCGTAGCCGTTACCCAGAGAGGGAGCGTCGCCTGCCTGCAGACGAGGGCTGGACTGGCCCAACCTCCACGGGGACAGTGAGGGGCGGGAGGAGGAAAGGCTGAGGATGCTTCGACTGCCTGCGCTGGTGTTGTTGCTGCCGGCACTGCTGCTGATGTCTGTGGTGATGCTGCCATCAAAGGTGGTTTCCAAGCTGCTGACATAGAGAGAGAGAAGGTTCAGGATGTAGCTAACATCTACTGAGAAAAACAGTTACATTTGATTAACTGATGGAAAGGGTATTTTGTGTTATAACATGTTCTTGTAGCATTTTTCTGATGATGGAGGACAAATATGAAGAAACTTAAGACTAAACTATAAAAATCGCAGAGCAGGGTAGGTGGGACTCGAGGCCTGGGGTTACCTACCCCTGGCTAATGTTTCTGGCTGATTTATTATTTATACTATTTTGGAGTTTAGCTTCTATTTTAGCAACATGCTAACGTTTTTGACTAATTTAGTTAACTGAAGAATTTTAGGCTATTTTAGAGTTTAGCTAGTGTTTAAGCAACATTTTAGCTTTTTATTTTATTTTATTTTTTTTTGCTAATTTGGCTTCTACTGAGGTGTTTTATGCTAATTTGGAGTTTAGCTAATTATTTTAGCAACATGCTAACGTTTTTGGCCAATTATATTACTGAGGAACTTTAGGCTAATTTGAAGTTTAGCTAGTATTTCGGCAACAAGCTAACTTTTTTGGCTAATTTGGCATCTACTAAGGTTTTTTGGGCTAACTTGGAGTTTAGCTAATATTTAAGCAACTCTAAATATATTTTTTGCAAAACTGGCATGTATTAGAGACTTTTTGGCTATTTTACTACAAAATATTTCAGAAATTTAGGTCAACTTCAGCTCTCTTTCATAGTTGTTAAACTTAATTTCCAGTCTTTTAGCAAATTTAACATTTCAGCAATTGGACTAAATTGCATCACTTGTGTTAATTGCTTTAGCATCTTCAGCAACTTCTTTCAACAAAAAGCATTCACACCAACATTATCACAGGTAATGCAACTTTTCTAGTTGGACATAAATTCATGCATTAAGGGATTAATACAGTTTTCCTTGCAGAGAGCAGCAGCAAACTAAAACAATTTCATCTGGAATTTTGACAGTAAGATCATTTTCCTGATGAATGTGACTCTACCTGTGTGTGACCTGAGTTCCTCGCAGACTGGACATGGTCTCCTCCAGGTTTTGCCGCAGGTCTGCTATGTTTTTGACAGTACGCAGCCGTCTCGTTTCTGGATCTTCACCTGAGTCACATACATAGAGAAAGTTTAGAAACCGTAAACTGACAGCTGATTTCCATGCACCGACGGCAGCAGCCTCTCACCTGAAAGGTCTTCCATGGGGTTATGGTTGGTTTTGGCGCAGGAGACGTCTCCACTTCCTCCCACAGAACTGTTCTCGCCGTCCTCGGTTCCGTCTCCATCTGTTTGGGATCTGAGAAAAGAAATTATGCAAGCGGTGAAAGCCCTGAATCTGAATTAGCAAGAACTTCGTGGGAACCTAATTTTCAGAAAGTTGCCACAAAGGAAGGATAAACCTGATTACGACTCCAATCTGCAGTCTTATGACTCTGGTCCAAAACGAATGCCTGCTAAGTCAGCAACATCAGAAAGATTTGTTGTGGAGGGATAAATCGACAGAGCTTGTCCGCTGCACTGCCTGGTTCCTTTTCAGACGTCGAAATGCCCCAGCTGAACACAACCTTTGCTCCAGACTTTGTCCTTGTTAGCCAATCTAAGTCTCCCATAAGCCACTGGGAGGCACTCACAAAAAATATGGATCTTGACCATATTTGACCGTAGAGCCACAGATATACCTTCCTGATTCTACATGGTCCAAACTAAATACTCGTGTGTATTTTTGTGTGACTGGTGTGTAAAGCCTACAGGTCAATCGTGCATGGGGACAGAGAGGATAAACGGACAGCACCAGGAGGGTTTAAGAGGACATTGGTCAAAGAAACAAAACATGTATTTGTCCAAAAGACAAGACAGGAGGTAAAACACTCAGAGTGATTGTTTAGTTTAAGAAGTCAACGTGAAACTTTTTGGGTTATCAAAGATAAACTGTAAACTGTTTCAGTAAAAATAGGTGCTTTGCAGCAGTGGTCTTCAACCCCCAGGCTGCAGACTGGTACTGAGACCAAAGAGGAACAAAAAACACAATTATTTATATTCTCTCAAGGAAGTTTTATTTTGAAAAAACTACTCTCTCCACCACATCCGACTCATTCTTTAACCCATGCCAGGTCGCTTGGTCAAGTGTTAATAAAACATCCAGTACTTTATTAAACCGAGCGCTAAAATGTTGCTTTTAGCAGAAATTAGAAATGGAAGAAGACCCTTTGACTTAAAAACAAAAGAAAGATGCATTTTACAGAGAAAAACGGCCGCGGATCAGTACCGATCAGCGTCCGGTACCGGGTTATGGTTAGGGCTAAGGCACCATATCCATGGTCTGTAAAGGTTCCCAGGAGCTCACCTGTACATGAAGGGGGCGACGGTGGCGGTGTTGGGGTGACTGTGGAGCTGCTGTGTCTGAGGTAGCTGCACACTGACGGTGTTGCTGGCTGTGCTCTGGGTGCTTCCTGCTCCGCCCGCGTTGGGCCCGCTGGGTTTCCCCTCTGTGGAGGCCAGGCTGGAGGTAGAGCTGGAGTGTCTGCTGTCCCGGTCTCTGTCCAGGGCCCCACGGTGCATAACCAGCCCCCCTCCGAGCCGCATGCTCCGGGGCCTCTCCCCCGACTCCTTGACTGAAGAAGCCTTCCCCCCTTGAGATTTGCTCCCTGGCTTTGGTATTCCGCTGTGGGCGGGGGCAGAACTCTCCTTTTTGGCCACTTTCCCTCCTTTAGGGATGAAACTGGCAATTTTGGAAGATCTTTTGTTTGAGACATCAGCATCTGCAGGAACAGACGTCGCTTCCACCTTGGACTCCTCTCCTCTGAGTTCCGGCCGGTCGGGGCCTTGCTTCCTCACCTCCTTCCCCTTCTCCTTCCCCCGCTCCTTGTCTTTGTCTTTATCGGGGCCTTTGGCAGAGCTCTTTTTGGCGGTCAGAGCTCGGCTAAAAGTGCGTTGGGCGATGCCTTTGAGAGCAATCTTGGGACTGCTGGCAGTCGTAGTGCCAGCTGAGGGCGCCGCCACCCCGTTGCTGGTTCCATTCAATCCTGGCCGGTGGTTTCCTTCATCCTCCTCTAGGGGGTCGGTAACGGAGCCGGATTCCGATTTTTCCACCGTTGTTGCTCCTGACCTCCTGGCTGGGGCGGCACAGTCTGGTTGGGGTCCCACTCCATTGGAGGAGGAGGAAGTCAAAGAGGATTTTGACCCTCCTTTACTGTTGAAGAGCTTAAGCTTCTCCAGCATCGACCTCTGAGCAGCAGGTTTGGGAGGAGCCTCGGTTCCTGAAGCGGCCTTACCGGCCACGTCTTTGTCTTGTTTGCTGGACTGCATGGCCGACGAGGGGGGGGCGGTGGAGGACGGAGTCTGAGAAGACGCCTGCTTGGAGCTAGAGGATTTGCTCCTCCAGGGTTTGCTGCCGCTGTTGGGCTGGGGGATGGCTGTGGAGGACGACAGAGAGCTGGTGGTCAGCGCTGGTGATGGAGCGTGCTCACATAAAGAATCCGAGGAATCTGCAACAGAAAGAGGAAACTTCATGAAGGTGACGTAGATCAGCATATCCAACTCACCAACAGGTGAAAGTCCTGCAGTAAGTCTGGGCTTTTTTGAAAAGCTCAGAGACTCAGAGCTCGACCAGTAATATTTGAATATTCAAACAGCAACTGCCATTGAGAAGAGGCCAATGCAGAGAGGACTGGGAGGGACCAATCATAACATTTCAGTTGCTCTCAGGCACAAGACGTGTTTATTCAGAGGTTTTTCCAGTGATGTCAGTGAAAGTCGGAAAAACAAGGAAACCTCATTTAAGTTCTTCGGGATGACTTGGAATAACAAGTCATGGGAGTAAGACTCCATTCTGTAAGAGTCTGGTTGTGTCAGAAACACATCCATGGATTTCTTGAGCTGTCAGTGACGCTTACACACACAATCTTTAACATACTATAACTTTTCAACCGTTAACACCATAATTCCAGTAGATTCTGATGAAGAAAAGCTGCTTTTCTTCATCAGAATCTACTGGAATTATGGTGTTAACAGTTAAGCTCCAGTGTTAAAGGGTTAAAGACCCAATCAAATTTTGATTTATTTTAAAAGCGTCTTATTTTAGACTGTCATTTGCTTATGTGAATAATTAATCCGGACATGTTATTAATTAAATAAATTAATCGCAAATAATTTGAACCCAATAATAGCAGTGAAAAGCCTCATTTTGAGGTCTTGTCATTTAACTTTGTGACATTGTGGTGCAATAAAAGATCAAAATAACTAAACAAAAAACTTTTTTTTACTATAAATACTTCTAACTTTACTTTAATACCAATACCATGGGGGATTTTGTTTTAAATCTCAAACAATAAAAAAAAATTAATAAATAAATCAGGTCCAGTGTGTTCTATTTTTTTTATTTTTTTTGGTTAGTTGTTTTTCAATAAATATAAATAAAAAAACACCAGAAGGCAGTAGGAACACTTTTCTGAGCAATCCAAAAAAATATTCACCACAGATTTTTCCTTTAACCAAAATTCAAACAGAATCTCCCCATTAACATCTCATCTCTTCATTCATTCACCGCTCATCCACGGTACTTTGTATTTTTTCCTAAACGCTCCTAAACGCTACAGTTATTCCCGTGTGTCTCTTGTGCTTTCATTTGTGAGTCCAAACCCACAATGCCACCCTTTTCTCCCACTATTTAGCATTTAGAGAGTGCAGCCGGGAACACAGCAGTCATTAGGAGGTGATTAGCGCCCAATTAGTCGTGCAAGTAGTTTGCAATTAGCAAAGTGGGTCAGGCTGCTAATAAGTGGTTCCATGCCGAGGCGACTGAATGAGAATAGGATCTTTGGTGATTATAGAAAAGGAGAAAACAAGCAGGGCAGGTTGGGGATGAGTACGTCTTTGATGTAGGCCAGCGGGCTGTCCCAGTAGAGGAACTTGGGTCAGAAAAAAAAACGGGGACTTGTGACTGAACCAAGTGACCAGGACCAACATGCTCCAGTTAGTATGCCATGGGGGAACGTTTAACAACGTAGTTGACACTATTATTCCAAATGACGTATTCTTCATCAATAAAGTAGATGGTTTGCTTCAGAAAGCAAAAGTTGGTCAAAGTTGGTCAAGTTGGCCAAAATTTGGTCATAAGTGAATATATATCGTCGAGTAAAATATAGTGGAGAAATATCGTGGTCTTGTACGTATAATGTTTCACAGATGACACAAAACAGACACCCTTAAACCCCAGAAGAAGTACGAATGAACCATGCAAAGAAGCCATAAACCATAGCGGTCATAGAAAGCCACAAATTTGTCTTGTATCTTGCTAAAGTTACCCACTATTGCTTAACATTGATGTAGTATTGCGTATAAACGATGTAAACCAGGGGTGTCAAACATGTGGCCCTCAAGATGGTTGATTCTGGCCCAGTCATGAAGAGAAAAAAGTATAAGGAGTTTCTAGCTCAGGGGTCTGCAACCATTTGAGTCGATTTCTCCCAAAGTGTTATTCATTTTCAGGAAAATAGGACAATGATTTGTTTTTATATTAATGTGACTATTGTGATAGCTATAAACACATTTTTTGTCAAAATTAACCTATTTTCTTTTACAAAGCTTGAAAAAAATGTATTATTTTTGAAAGAGATTTCACATGACTCCCTTTCAAAATAAAAGACATCCTGTGTCACCTAGGATCAATCTCAACGCAGCAAATCTTTAGATTTTCCATTTTCAGACAAAAATGTGCTAATCTAATGAACTAAATTGTTCATTAATTGTTTAACAAAAGCTTAAAATCCTTGAATTTCTTCACAAATAAAAAAAATCCAGTACTAAAAAATCTGTTAAAAAGCTTCTAATACGTAATGTCTTTTAACTGTTTGAAAATGAGTCAAATCAAGTTTTACTTTTTTATCTCCACTAATTACTTTCTTTTTACAGTTATACTTTTTAAAAATGATTAATTTAATTTAACCATTTAAAGAAATGGCTACAATGTGCAATTCTGCCACTAGGGAGAGAAAAGGAAAATAAATTCCAGCATGAGAAGAGATCAAGAAATAAACAGAGTTTTCTTTGCAAATGCGTTTCATCTCTGGGTCAGATGCAGTTTGTTTCCCTGCCAGCCTCACTGCTGTTAAGTTAATATAACATTATCAGGTGTGACATCACAATTACCAAAATAATAATAATAATAATAGAATTTTATTTTATTGTCATTAATGACTCGTTATCTTGTGCTCATGTCTAACTTGTATAATTTTGACAAAATATATTTTTATGGATGGTAAAATATTGAAAGTTATTTAAGGTTTAAGTTGATTTATTCTGGAATAATATTCCTGCCTTTTTATTCATAGCTGTGTTAAAAAAAATATTTTAATTTTGTTTTAGAGTGTTCAATAAATGTTTCTCCTGTTCGGCCCGTGACCTAAGGTGTGTTTTGGATTTTGGCCCCTTTTGTGATTGAGTTCGACACCCCTGCTCTAAAGGAAACATGTCCCCTTCAAAATAAAAATCTTCTTTAGCTCACTGTCAGAATAAGAGCCTAATGACCCTGTGCAGCCTAGAGCCACATCCTCAAATTAAAGCGCCCACTGCTGTTTGCTCATTATGCTACTTTCTGCTGTGAGAAGCATCTTGAAGGAATTAAAGAGTTTCCTTTTTAAATGCTTCATTGGAGCACTCATTGGTGATTAAAATTAAATGCAGAAAATGATAGAATCACAGACCACCCCATTACTTCCTGTCTGCGAACTCCTTTGAGCACCTAAGGGCAAACATAATGGCACAGTAGCACAAAACGTGCAGACGATCCAGTTTGATTGGTAAAGATCTTTATGGGGTCAAATCAGGATCAGCTTAAAGTGAATGAAAAACTAAATTGAAAATCCGAAAAACCGGGATTGTAAATTTGAACAAAAAAGAAAACTTGAAACCAGTTTTTAACTCGAAAATACATACAAAGAATTATTTAAAAAAATAAATTGAAAACTTGAAAGAAATACTGAAAATTAAAAAAAGGAAATTTGAAACTTGTATAAAAACTAAAACTGATACAAAAAAATATTTGTAATTTCAACTTCTCCATTTCTCGTTTTTCCCTGTTTGCTTTCAGTTCTTTGTTTTCAGTTTCAATTCAGAGTTTTTGAGTTTTCCCTGCTGAGCTGATCCTAATTTTACATGGGGGCGGGGCTTGAGCTCATTGGCTCTTACTTTACTTACATTACTTTAGTTAAACGTAGGCCTTCCATTGACTGTATATGAGAACTGGACAGAGTGAATGTGACGTCATTCATAGAAAATTAAGTAAAGTCAATTCAGTTTTGCTGACACAGATGTTGCCATGTTGGAGCCAGAAATGAGTCTCCGTAGCAACCATTCTAGCCAATCCAGAGGGACCTCATTGGAAAGCCACACCCCTACCACTTGAAAGTGGGTAAGAGAAAACCACATATTCTTAAGGTATCTTATTGGTAAGTTTATAATTGTAATAACTTAAACTAAATAAAAAAATGATCAAGAACTTGTTATAAAAATGTATCAGAACAAGAATGGTTATACAGTCAAATATAATGACTGAGTAATAGCTGTTTATTTCTCTATAGAAGTCTTTGGGATTTTGGCTTCTTGGAACCAGCAGGTACTTCTTGTTTGGAATGTGATGGGGGAGGGGTCACTCAGTCCAGTTCTCACATACAGTCAATGAAAACCCCTTCACTGTTTCTAATTTATGAAGTGATGCAGAAACACAGAACTCTTACTGTTACACAAAAAGTGACTACTGAAGCAAAGAAGTAAACGGAAGGAAGTTAGAAACCTCCAGCTACTGCATCCCGCACGCTCAACTTCATGAGCAAAACGTATTTTGAGGCTGCAGGTGTTTGCTAACTCATCAGGTTCCAATTTCCAAAGCTCTCCCTCTCGCTCTTCAGTCATTGTGTCCCACAAAGCGAGTGGGACAGCCAGCTTTTGTGCGGAGCCTGAAACTTTTTAAAGATTCTCCACATGAATACACTCAAACAGTGATGCCACGGCTAATCTGAAGGCTATTCATGTAGCAGGAGCATCAGCCACACACTCACACATCCACATGCACACGCACGCACGCACGGGTGCCACCAGCTCTCCCTCTGCTCTGTGTCATCTGATGAACACCCAAAGTCTGTCAGCTTACATTAACAGAAAGCAGTAGAGACGATCCGGGTGTCTCTATACTTTTACCGTAGCATCCTGCTGAAACTGCTCTGCAGTCTGGTGTCACAACACACTCACAGTGAGGCTGCTGGTGTCCATTACTGACCGCAGCAACACTTCCAAACATAGATTTGAACTGTTTAAGATTGAATTTGTACATGTAAAAAAGTATCAGACATAAATTATATTTGTTAAAAAAGTTTGACAAAGTCATAGATAGAAACTCCTAATTATAGATTTCATGCAAAATCTGCAAAAACTAAACTATGGTTACTTATAAAAAAACTATTAACAATTTGCAGCAAAAACTTCAAGTGAGAAGCTGACGAACCTCATGTGTGATATCCAGGAGCATCAGAGAAAGAGGTGAAGGTAAGGAGAAGATGGACAGAAGATGAGAGGACAATCTCAAAGTGAGAGTGCAGAAAGAGAAGTGGAGCTGATCGGGGCCACTGTTGGGGGAGGAGCTTCACAATAAAAGGAACAGAGAGCAGAGGGCTTCACCAGTGATTTAACCTGCGGTCCAAACGGACTGAGACTTCGTGATCAGGGTTTTCCTCAGGTTGGAAACTTAAATGTCTAGAGGTGGCATCGTTGGTCCTCTACTTTTACTCAGTCAATTTATAACTAAACCCTTAGAACAGAGGTGTCAAACATACAGCCCGCGGACGGCATCCGGTCCGCCAGGTAGTTTAATCTGGCCTAGTCATGAAGAAAAAAATGTATAAGGATGTTGGGGAAAAAAAAGCTAATTTCTAGCCTTTTCCAAGTTATGATTCATTAAAGAAATG
>NC_050514.1:6446015-6451294 GCF_002922805.2 Oryzias melastigma
CAGTGATTTAACCTGCGGTCCAAACGGACTGAGACTTCGTGATCAGGGTTTTCCTCAGGTTGGAAACTTAAATGTCTAGAGGTGGCATTGTTGGTCCTCTACTTTTACTCACACAATTTATAACTAAACCCTTAGAGCAGAGGTGTCAAGCATCCGGTCCGCCAGGTAGTTTAATCTGGCCTGGTCATGAAGAAAAAAAATGTATAAGGATGTTGGGGAAAAAAAAGCTAATTTCTAGCCTTTTCCGAGTTATGATTCATTAAAGAAATGGCCACAATGCGCTATTCCAAACAAAACTACAGATAACAAGCTGACCATAGGGTATTTATAGGTAAAGTGATTCTGCTGCGCCTTTCCGTATGTTTATACTCAATCACACTTTCAGCAATCTTGATATCAAAATAGTCAACTCATTCAGGACATTACTGCTTCCCATGACAATTTTTTTTTTTTAAAAAATGTTCCCAGTAGTGTTTTGATTATAATTATGAAGTTTAAAAACCAAAATCTCGCAACCTAAATGTATAAAAGTAATTTTTCATGTTGATCTGAAGCCTGTGTTTCCAAAATCTCCACTAAGGGGGCGTGGCTTTTGGAGCAGAGCTGAGCAGCCCCGCCCCTGATCCTCCCTGTGTGGTTATGATAGCTCTGTGTCTCTCTAGCGTAAATCTTCACCGCTGCTACATAAAAACATCCATCAATCTGGGTAATGTCCAGCCGTATGGTTCTGATCCGGATGTCAGCTGGACGAGGAAGTGAAGATCTTCATGGACAGAACTTCCTCCAAAATCCTGATTCTTTCTCCTTCCAGTTCACCAAAGACTCTTTTAGCTAATTCTCCAATGTTTATTGACTGTGATCAATACATTCAATCATTGGTTTCTCAGAGTTCTTGATAAAATAATCAAAGCTAACATCAAAATGCTCTTTCATTGATTTACAATCCTTTCCAACTGCGGTCAAATGAGCCGCCGTTCACATTTCCGTGGTCACATCAAGAAGCTCCGTGGAGTCTGGTGGAGATTTTCCAGCGTTCTCAGTCCTGCTACCGTAAGTATTGGATGAAACTCACACCAAAAATCCAGTGATGCTGATTTGACATTAGAAATTTAAATTTAAAAGGAGAAATACTCAAATACAAAAACAAAATAATATATAATTACATTTTTTCTCTTTCATTAGAAAAATGTCACACGTACATGTTACAAACATGATTTTCATTGGAGGGTAACTTCAAGTCCCTTCTTGGGCTTTATTTAATTCAATTCAATTCAATATTATTTATTTATTTATATAGCCCAAAATTAGAAACCAGGTGTTCATTGAAAACAAGTTGAAGGTTTAATCAGTTGAAAAGTGATCATGGAGGAGAAATTAATATTGTGTTTTTTCTGCCTGGTCAGAATTCTATGATACCCAAGCTTTCATATATTGGAATAGATCTGTGAGAGACAAAGCCTGGAGCACCAAGCCTCTTCCAACTGTGAGTACATGCGCTAGCATCTGGTAGCAACAGACCTGTATGAAAACCATATGCTAAAAGCCACGAACAAAAAACTCACGTTCAGCACATTCTTGACCTGCCCCACACGCCCGGTGTGAACGTAGCATAAGGCTTTACTTATCTCATAACTAGACTCAAAAACTGTACTGTAGAACATGCTAGATAAAGATAACTGCTTATTGATAGCAACAAAATCCAGGTCTCTGTTCCTGCTTTTGAAACAAAAATGAGTTTCTCACATGTCCCAAAGTGTGAAATCCAATTCCAAACCAAAGGAAGACATAAACTTTCTTCTGTTAGTCCAATAGATGGATGCAGTTTTTGTGTAACCATTACAGCTGTGATCATTGACAATCATACAAAGGATTTTGTGTGTATTTAGCATAGGAATACTATAACCTGAATTTGGTGTACTTGGATATCATCCGGGGGTTTGGCTTTTTTTAACATTTCTTTTTTGCTGCTGTTGTTGCAATTACTCACAAAAGGTTAACGTCCAAATCCAACTAGAAACCACATTATACCAACACAACTGACTGTTACAACAAACAAATGTGTTTTCATTCTGTCAAGTACATCCAGAAACATGATGATAAACTCCTCAAGGAAAAGTGTGACCACCAATTTGTCCACATTAAACAACCCCCCCCCCTGCCAAAAAAATAAAGGGCTTACACACAGATGACTTTCTCTTTGAGTGTGGTCAGTATTCACAGTATGATGAAGGGATTTGTGTTCAGACTGTGGACGTCAACACAGTCTATATTTAACCCTAGACCACTGAAAGCCAGTGCTACATTAGAACTGCTCATGAAACACTGCCAAAGACTGCACTTTTCAGAGTACTAATTCTGGCCACAATGGGTCAAACTGAGTCAGAACAACTTATCATCAACTTGAGATGTTTGGTTCAGAGTCCTTAAACACTAGACAGATAGGACGGCCAATCGGCCATGGTGCACTTTGAAAGAGAAAAAGTGTAAGTTTCACCAGCATTTAGGGAGACCGGCCAACATAAGTAAATGCTACTAATGTCTGGACCATGGGAGCCCAAAGTGGGGCCCTCAGGCCAGATTTGGTCCGTCAAAGGTTATCTTTTGGTCCATTAAGTCGTGGCTCCGGAAGTCCCCGGTGAAAACCCACACATGCACAGGGAGAACATGCAAATTTTACACAGAAAGGTCCCCAGTTGATGTTTATCAAATCCCCCAGCCGGGATTTGAACCGGGGCCTTCTTGCTGTGAGGCAAGTGCGCTAACCACTGCACCACTGTGCAGCCTAAATGACCAATTTTGCAAAAAAGTTAGTTTGTTGCTAAAGTATGAGCTAAACTCCAAATGAGTCCAAGAAACCTCAGAAGATAACAAATTAGCCAAAAAAGCTAGCATGATGCTAAATACTAGCTAAAATCAAAAATAACCTGAAACTCTATTCATTCATTTCCTGTGGGGCATATTTTGCTTAATATTTAAAAAACTAAAGTTTATGAATACCAAAAAGACATGGAGTAATGTCCTGAACAGGTTGAACGTTTAGGTACCAAGATTACTGAAATCACTGAAAGTGTGATTGAGTTTTTACGTGATAAAACACACATGTAAAGGAGCAGGAGAATCACTACAGTGTGAATGTGTACTAAGCATTCACACAATAAATTAAACAATTGTCTTCATTTTCTCCTTTTATTTTATTACATGCAAAAGTAATATTGTATTTTACCCGGAGACCGGGATCCCATTGAGATTTTGGGCCTTTGAGTGAAAAGGTTTGGGCGTCCCTGGTCTGGACGGCAGGAATGCCCTGAGGCTGTGGTAATGAATGTTCAGAAGTAGTACAAGACATAACTAACGGTGTAGGATACTAAGGACATTCATGCATCATTATAACCACAGGAGATGATCTACAGAAACATCTGTAAGGACTACAGCTATGGAGTTCCAATGACACAGCTACGAAAGACTGGGACTCAGATGAAGACCAAAAAGTGGAGAACCAGCAGTGTAATGGGTAGAGAGAAAAAAAAACATTAAGGACTGAAAGAGGGTCTGGAAAAGAAATAGAGTGGACAAACTGTCTCTGGTCATTTGTAGATCCTGGAGCTTCAAACTGCATGATTGGCTTCAGATACAAGATGAGACTCTGGCTTACACTTCAGGAACGACATTACTAACTTCAGACCAGAACACAGCAGTAATAGGGATAGCTAGGATGCTGCATAGGACTCTTAACTCAAGGCCGGCAGTGAAAGAACCAAACAGATTAAGTGGGAGGTACAGTTTCAGCAGCAGCAATACTGGATCTGAGGGTTCAATCCAGGTCAGTGAGTGGATGCGTCCTATCTAGTGTGTTCAACTACTGCACAACGGCCAGAGCAGAGAGAAAAACCAGAAAACCAGCCCCTACAGACTGTGGGATCAATCCTTAATTTAAACTGAACAACTAAAATGTTATTTTAGTTGTTTCGTGATTTCCGACCTACCTTTGTTCAGGTGAGCGCTGGCTTTGGTCTTGTCACTGAAGGCCTGGCTGCGTCTGTTCCCAGAAGAACCGACCAAGCCTCGGGGAAGAAAGTCACTGCTGGCAGTGGACATCCTTGTTGTGGGGCCAGGTAGCCTAAAGTTTGGAGTGAAGCAGAAAAGGTAGTAAAAAAAAGAAATGAGAAATTAAAAAGACCAACAAGCTCTTTATTTTAAAAGGAACAGTGGCTTACACGTCAGCACTCATTCTACTGGCTTCAGATGACTTCAGGCTTATCAGTAGACAACTGTGTGTCCTTCACAACGCTCCAAGGCAAAACATGTGACTCTAATAGAACTACAATGACTAAGCAAAAATAAAAAAACGACTTTCTTTTTTTTGAGAAGACCTAGAACAAAATCTGTCCTACTTAAGACAATATTACAAATCACCTCAAAAGCTCACCTTGTTTGACATTATAAAGATTGTGGTTGTGGATTCACTGAATGGGTTGTAAAAATAGTATTTAGAATGTTGTGAAAACTCCCACAATGCAAGATAAATTGGACTTTAATGGGCATCTGAACACAGATTTAGCCTAAAAGATGAAGTTTCTGTTTGTTTTCATGTCAAACACATGTTGAAAAAAACTCAGATGTTCTATTGTTGTGTGGCATCGGCCCGCCTGCTGATTCAGACCCACAAAGAAGTGTGACGCTGGTTCACACTGGACGTGTAAAGGAGTCCGCTTCCATTCGGTGCCCTTGTTAACCTACGGGCTGGTGTCCTATATGTTTTCCAACCAACCGGTTGGAAAACATATAGGACACCGGCCCTCGAGGCCTGGATTTGAATACCCCTGACCCTGCGCACACTTCCGCGTCCAGTGTGAACCTGGCGTGACCCTCAGGGCTGTGAGCTCAGACACTTCACATGATGCTGCTCATTTCACTTACATCCGTTAGATCAGATACTACATCTCCCTGCAGAACAGAATGTTTCCTCACTGATGTCTATCAGACTTTATAATGCACGAATTAGTTACACATCACACAATTAATAAAACATTAACTATTAGCAGGAAAATCAACATTGTTGGACTGAGAGGCAAATGAAGCTCTTTCAGTCCATTAACAGATGGGTTTAAAAACATTGATTACACACTTTTTTTTGAGTAAAATGATTTTCTAGTCATTAAAGGTAAATGGTTTAATCCCATTATGCAAACTGGAGAAAGCCAAGATCATCTGGCTTTTAATTATGTTGAAGAAAGATAAGAGAATTCCTCCCAGGCATCAGCACATTGCTGTTGCCTATG
>NC_050514.1:6451621-6452656 GCF_002922805.2 Oryzias melastigma
ACACTTCCGCGTCCAGTGTAAACCCAGCGTGAGCCTCAGGGCTGTGAGCTCAGACACTTCACATGATGCTGCTCATTTAACTTACATCCGTTAGATCAGATACTACATCTCCCTGCAGAACAGAATGTTTCCTCACTGATGTCTATCAGACTTAATAATGCACGGATTAGTTACACATCACACAATTAATAAAACATTAACTATCAGCAGGAAAATCAACATTGTTGGACTGAGAGGCAAATGAAGCTCTTTCAGTCCATTAACAGATGGGTTTAAAAACATTGATTACACATTTTTGAGTAAAATGATTTTCTAGTCATTAAAGGTAAATGGTTTAATCCCATTATGCAAACTGGAGAAACCCAAGATCGTCTGGCTTTTAATTATGTTGAAGAAAGATAAGAGAATTCCTACTAGGCATCAGCGCATTGCTGTTGCCTATGCTGCTGGTGGTGAATTTGGGAATTGGTTGGGGACTTCCATTACTGTTCCTTAGTAAAATGTTGTATAAATCACTTCGTTCATTTTAACAAACCTGTGTGTTTAAATTATATATATATATTACATATAAAATGTACTTTTTATATTTGAGTCAGTGAGACAAAACTTTATCTTTTGTGAAAAATAGTCCCTTGTTTCAGATGCTGAAACTAAAGAAGGACAGAGGCTGCACGATTCATTAAAAGTTTAATAAACTATCATCTTAATTGTCTTTATTTTTAATTAGTTTAAAGCTCATATTGGTTCACCTTTGTGCTATCCTAGACATGTTTTCTTTAAACGTGGGGTCATCTGGACCCCACAAGACAGCGCGCCAAACTTTTATTTCCAAGTATTTTTTATCCTCAATGGTGTCTGTGGTAGACCTACATCCTGTCCACATTTGTCATGGGAGGGATCAGACGTCAATATAAGGGTTTGGTTATCTGGATCCGATAAGAGACCACAAGGCTTAAGGTATGTGCTTTACATCCACTAACTGGAACAAATAATCTGTGATTAGTTAACTATTGAAATAATTGTTTGTGGCAGCCC
>NC_050514.1:6452678-6457265 GCF_002922805.2 Oryzias melastigma
TATATATATATATATATATATATTAAACCATGCTCTTAGAGGTATATCTAATATATATATTTTATCATATTTTTTTCTCTTTTGAGCATATTTCAAAATGTTTAAAATATTATGTGTTTATAGTTGGAGTTTTTTCAGTGTGTAAACTCCTAAAGCTTTACAAATAATTTTTACTTTTGTTCATGAGGAGTGCAAGTTATGTCTTCATAATTTCACAGTTTCTATAATATTAATGTGGAACATTTCTTCATTTTAGCATTACTAGTGCTTATGAAAATGATAATGTTGCGGTTACAATGTTAAAGATGAAACTCGTCTGGGTGGAAGGAAGACATGAAACATCTCAGAACCTCAGCTTGTAGTTGCACAATCTGAACAGAAGAGGGGGTGATCGTGCTGCATTGGATTTGTCCTGCTTTGGGGGGAGGAGGGGCTAAGCAAATCAAACAGGAGGGACAACATGCAAAAACGCATCCTGCATTCAGCCTTAAAGTGCATTATTATTGACACTGCATGCTCAAGACATAAAAAGAAAGGGTGGTTATGCAAAAATAAATCCATAAATACAAAAGGCTGTAATAAAGGTGAACACATTTCAAGACCCCCACCAGGGGTGTGTTGCCCCCCCCCGACACACACAGGGTTACTTGGGGGTTATCTAAAGGTCGTTCACGGCCCATTTAGCAGTCCTGCCAAATGAAGCATGATGCCAGACAGGAACAGGACTGTCCAAAAACGGAGCCTTGAGCTTTACTCCATATCTGCAGAGCGCTCATGCATAATACATTGTGCTTGTAGTAGAGATTGCCCTTAATCACTGACAAAGAAGCAACATGAAGGTCTTTGCAGGAGACATGACTGATTAGGGACAGTTTCTACTTTCTTGTTTACAGGAACGGGGCAGTGGGGGAGCAAGAGAGGGAAGGGGAGAAGAGAAGGGCAAGTGAAGCTGACCTAGAGGACTTTTTTTGACCAATGGAAAACTTGAGTAGTTTACTCTGAATCGCATCCCTAGAGGAGAAGAAAAGAGGAAAGATATGGAAGAGAGCAAGGATTTAAATGACGTGGAGCATGAGCAAGAAGACAGAAATGGAGATACACGTGTTTGCAGGTGAGCCTCACCTGGACTGCATCTCGGACTGGGCTGATTTCGGAGCAGTGGTGATGAGAGTCCCATGCGGAGACTGGCTGAGCTGAGCCGGGGCGCTGCTCTGGTGGCTGAGGGGGGGGTGACCGCTCTGAGCCTGTGCCGTGGGGGGGAGACCGGGCTGGAAGCTTTGTTGCTGCTGCTGCTGCTGTTTGTAGCGGGACAGGCTAAAAAAGAGGCCGAGGATGGCTTTCAGATTCCCATTGCGGATCTCTAGAGAGGAAAGTAGAGCGACAACAAAAACACGTGAAGACCAACTCCAAGTTTGATCTCATTTACTAACATGCACTATAAGGGCTGGGCGATATCGCCCTAAAAAATAAAATTTTTCACACCAAATACAATCTCCAATTTTAAATATTTTTTTTCTCCCTTAATTACTTTCTTAAAGGGTAACCAAACAGGGCAGTTGGAAGCCGACTCCATTCTCAGTCCAGGTTTAAAAAAATGCTAAACGGGGGCGGGGCTAGTGGAGCCGGACTGAGCGGAGGAGGTGTGGCTTGGATCTATGGTTGACAGGTTACCTTTGTGTAGCTGTAACATTAGAAGGCGCAGTTCTTGCACTAATTACAGTTTAGCTTTTCGAGATAATAAAAATGTAAATATATCATGACATCAATGATTTTCTAAGCTTTAATTTGATGTTTTGTGAAAATTGATTAAAAAATGTGAGAGCCTGCCTATTGTTTTGGTTGATGCCTGCATGTCTTATACTGAAACAGCTGCGTCCTGACGATGCGACTCAATGCATAGAAATGGTGCCTGAGCGCGCACGTCTCTGTCTATAGCAGCAAACCGGTAAGGTCCAATCCAGAAAAATATATCAATGCGCAAGATGCTGCCAATAGCAGGGCTTCAGCGCAGCTGAGGTTATCCAGGTCTGAAGGAGACCTGCGTCTGAGAGTGGTAAAATGCTGCTAGCATCATAGCTAATAATGGCTAACACATTAAACAAACAATATAGAGTGAAACGTTCATTAAATCCATCACCAGGACGGAGTTGCTGGATATAATTCCAATTGCTCTCAACCTCTGGTACCTAACTTCCAAGTCCACTGGAAAGTTGGATAAGCAACTAGATTCTTGACATCTGAAGGCAACACAGCTACGGGCTAAAGCTAACATGATAACGACCGTTACAGAATCAAAGATGGCCGGGGCTTTAAAATGAGCTGCAGAGCAATGATGACGTCAAACTTCTGGGACTGACACCAGTTGACCAATCACAAAATCCAAATGCAATACGTCGTTTCAACCTGTAGGGGGCAGCACACTGACTGTTTTTGACTATGTTTTCATGAATTAAAAAAAGTTTATTTCAATTTGTCAAAAATTTGGCAACAGACAGGAGTTATAGAGGTCAACAGCCAAAAAAGTTACCCTTTAAAGTCCCACGCCAATCGTCTTTTGATCTATGTTCTATTTTCTTTTAATTATGAGGATGCCGTTTTTAGCCACACTAAAAAATCGGAGTCATTTTCTAGGACGTAGTTTCTGCAGAGCGGCAGTATTTGATTAGAAAGCCACCTCTAAGTTGTGGGCTCCAGCAACTCTATGACCCCACAAAACCAAACCAGTTCCACAGAAACTAAAGAAACTGTTCCTTTTTGGGAACAAGCTTCTCTTAGTTGCCATTTTAACAACCGTTTACTGCAGGAGACAGTCAGGCACGAGAGACCAAGCTGCTTGGAAAAAAAATCCAGATTTTACCAAGAAAAAAATGTCTTAGATTTGAATTTAAAAAATAAAAGAAATATCACCCATGCAGCCCTAACCCAATGCGTCGTATTTCCCTGGTAAAAGAGAGTTCTGACAAAAATGACTTTTTGAAAACATGTTTTTTTCCTTACCTTCTGCAGACAGACCCTGGATGTTGACGCCTTTGGCTGCCAGGAAGCTGAGGCAGGTATCTATGTTCTCAATCTGGGGAGAGGCACAGATCACGTTTAATTCAAATGAGCACATTTGGATGAGGTGAGGTCTGACTTTTCAATGCTTTTGCACTTTGAGATTTGTACTTCCAACTACATACTTATAGCTGTGATTGTTAAGGAAATAACTTGAAGTATAAGTATTTTTTTAGAAATATACTTCAGTACGCTTCCTGTTTTTTTAAAGACTATAAAAAATAAATCTAACACCGGAGTCTTAGGCAGATAAAAACTTCCTAGAGGTAAAATAGATGAACATTTTTTATTGTAAAAATTAAATAAAGAGAGCTTTTCTTGTAAATTAACCGGTATTGAATTCAAACTTTTTTTTTTCCAAACAAAGGCATTGAAGCAAACCATCTATAGCAACTCAGTTGCTATGACAGCAGCCTTGGCAACCTGAACCTGCTGAGCTGTCACTGTGCAGAGCCAAACAGGCACATAGGCTTTGTGGAGAGACCATGTGAGCTATTATGTAGAGAATCTGATGGGTGGTGCGTATGACCATAAAGCAAATCCCATAAAACAACCAAATGGAGCGGAATGATCAAAGTCTACAGGCTGTTGTTGTCCACAAGCAAACAAAGCAAGGTTCAATGCAAACCGCGTCCCTGTGTGGCACCGTCATTGTTCTCCCATGTTACCTCCAGACATAGAGTTCTACCTCTTTAAATGTGGTGCTTCAAGTACAGCAGTTTTCTATATACTCAATGTGTCAATAAAACTGAACAGTTTAAGTCTCACACAAAGATCAAAGACATTCTAAAACCTTTAAGAGCTTTTTAAATAAAAGTCATTGAAAAGAAATGATTAAAGCAGCTTATAGACTCAGACTCTGATCATATTTGGTTATTGTAAACGCGTGGTCTTTTAATTATAATCCTACTGCCTTTAGGCCAAATCAAAAACTTTTCTAGAAAAAAAGTTTCTGCAAAGCAGCAAGAGTTCATTCCAAATTCTCCTCTGAGTTGTGGGTGGGACCATTGTAGGATGATATCCCATCATTCCTTTCTTTACACTCTGCCACTAGCTTACAGCCCCTCACAACCACAGCCTAACAGAGGTCCAAAAAACAGGCGAGCAACTTTGGAGCTAATCAGCTGTACAGCAGAAAAGCATTGAGAGAGATATTTGTGACACATAATTTCCGTAAGGATTAATAAAGTGTATTTATCTTGTCCGTGTGTAATTCTTGATATGTAACTCATACAAAACATTTAGTACATAAGTAACTACGTGTACAAATCTTGAAAAATGATGCACAGATCCCTGGTTACAGACAGTTAAGCAAAAATCTGATGTGAGATTCTTTTCACATCTCCAAGATTCTCCAAGATTTCTTATCAGCCACTTTGTAGTTAGATTGTGAATAATATCTAGTAAAACGTGACATTTTCCCACTTCGTTAAACTAAAATGTTATAAAATCACGTATTTAGGTGGGCTGGTGAGCTGCTTTTTTTCCACTGCAGAGAAGTTCTGGTCTGCAAACATTAGTGCGTGTAGTTAG
>NC_050514.1:6457757-6467741 GCF_002922805.2 Oryzias melastigma
TCCATCTTGTGCGTGCGTAATTCTTGATATGTAACTCATACAAAACATTTTGTACATAAGTACAAAAAATACAAAATTAAAAAAATGTTAAAAATACAATTTACACAAGCACACGTTAAAATTACAACAGCTTGAAACTAACTACGTGCACAAATCCCTTGTTACAGGCAGTTAAGCAAAAATTTGATGTGAGACTCTTTTCACATCTCCAAGATTCTCCAAGATTTCTTATCAGCCACTTTGAACTTAGATTGTGAATAATATCTAGTAAAACGTGACATTTTCCCACTTCGTTAAAATAAAATGTTATAAAATCACGTATTTAGGTGGGCTGGTGAGCTGCTTTTTTCCACTGCAGAGAAGTTCTGGTCTGCAAACATCAGTGCGTGTAGTTAGTTACAAGCTGTTGTCATTTTAATTTGTGCATGTGTAAATTGTATTTTTTTGAATTTCATAATTTGTATACTTATGGACAAAATGTATTTTGTGAGTTACAAATCAAGAACTAAGCATGCACAAATCAAAGTCATGTACAAATCAAGAATTGTACAGGCACAAATCAGGGTGATACTTATTTCTCTCCATATAAATGCAGTCTTACTTTTTCTTTTTACCTATGTGCACCATTATGACAAAAATGCTACAAGAACACATTAAAAACACCAAACAGACATTTCTTCATTGGAGTGAGTCTTTAAATGCAATCCAACAGCCGACCAGATTAATTGAAAGCTTCACAACTTAAGCACAGATAAACTGTGCCCTGTGTGAATCAGACAAGGTGTGGGCTGCCAGCGTTTACTAAAGATTTACGACACGATTACACTTAATATATGCCGACTAAATATATCCCAGCCCACAAACCGAATCCCTGTTGGGAAGTTTCCAGCTAGAAGCTGAGACACTAAAGCTTGTTTAAATGTACTCTGGTAGCAATATGTTCTATATAGTGGCTGATGATACTGTGGGTATCGCACAGATGCATTAGTGCATCAGTTCCAGGCCAAAACAACCTTTTGGGGGAAGCTTTAGCATCAGCCAAAGTAGCTGCTAGCTTCTGTGTTAGCTTGCTATGATGTCACTTGTTTAGGAACAGATTGTTAGCCATAAGGATTATTCAAAAAATATTCATGCCACATGATATGTGGTAACTTTAAGTCTGTTTAGAGACATTATATTAACAATTTCAGATTAGCATTCACAGATTTCTTTTTGAATAAACTCAGAAACGTGTTTGGAAATATTTTTTGTATTTTGAGACTAGAAGAGCTATACGAGAGAAATAAATTAATTGATCTATGTAAAATCAAGGGAGAAGTGGTTTATTTATCATTTTTGTAAGGCCACAGCAACAATAAAGAGCTAAATATAACATTATATTTTCAGCCAATATACTTGTTAGAACAAACCTCTAGCTAGCATAGAGGTAGCTAAGATAGCTAGCATAAAGACATCTAAAATAGGTAACAGACACAGTAAAGACAACTAGCACAGGGACAGTTAGTGTGTAGTTCTATCTACTGCAGCGTTTGCTCAAATGGAAACATGATTCTAAGAGAAAGAAGATGTTTCTGCTCCAGTGCAACAGCCTCATGAACAATTCATGGCAGAAATGTAAACATTTTAATCATAGTTTTTCACCTCTTACCAACACATTTGTGAAAATGAAGGTCATCATTGTAAGTCCTATAATTGATACTAATTAAAATACTTTTGAAAACTAGAAAAATAGCTTTTTGTTGAATGTTGTGAACATTGAGCTGCCTCTCATTCAGTTGCCTTCACTACTGACATTGTCATCAACTTCAACTGCAACCTTAAACTCTGCTGATGTGAGTCTGCTCAGCATGTGAAGAGGCCAACAGCCTCAGAGTCCCTAATTGAGCTGAAGCTGCAGCGTGCTTCCTGCTGTCGTTTCTACGACCTCTGACCTGAGAAACAGCTGTCAGCAGGCTGCACATATGCGCCTGTTTGAGACAGCAGAAAGTATGTAAAGCAGCAGATCGATCTGACTACAGACACATAATCTGCATCCTCACCAAACAAGCTCCTGTGTATTGAATATATCTCCGGCTCAGACGTCTCTTTGTGAGGCGTGCTCCAGTGGGATGCCCCATCATAAATCGCCGGCTCAGCCTGCTGAGGTGCATCCCTGTTTGTGCTTAATGGAGGGGTAAAAATACAGAAACCTTCTGCTATTTAAAGAGCTGCAGAGGGAACATCATTCAATCACTCCTTCACTCTGCATGCTTCACATTCCACATCAGACTGCAGGAAAATGAACAGATCTAAAGTCAAAATGTGGTAAATCTGCTTGTGATCAATTGCTGTGTTTGTTTTTTAATGGATCAACCTATAGAATAGTTTGACTCAATAACTGTTACATCAATAACAGGTTGAAAGTAGATTACAGCTCAAACTCCACATATAAAAATTAACCTAAAATAAGTTAAAAAAAAAAAAAGTTTACTATTCAAAAATCAAAGTACCTCTCAACAATGTCACTTCAGCTGTTCTCCAATACCTGCCAGAAAGTTCTGGCCCAGGCCGGGTTTCCATCAGTCCAGAGAGCTGCAGCAGCGTGGGGCTGGCCAGCCTACAGCCCTCTGAACAGACTCCCTAACATCACGGGGTTGTAATTGTCAGAGCGAGGGAGGGAAAGGGAGAGAAAGGGATGGCGTGTGTCTGACAGGACAGTCCTAACAGGACTTCACCACTTTTAAGAACTGATACTGAGGTCCAGTGTTATTTCTAGATTAATGCATCAGAATGCTTACACCTGACCAACAAAAAAAAAGACTTCATCTGGCTCTGCCAAAATGTTGCTGCTTTCTTTATAAAGTAAAGCTGTAGTGATGGAAATGTTCCCATTACAAATCAGGTGGTCCTTAATCTTTACGACAAACAGGTTCTGTTGGCTTTTCACATCATTTTTAAACAAATATTAAATGTTGATTGCAGTTAAGAGACAAAGGCTAAGAAGGAAGGCTGAAAAGTGTCTATGACATAAAGATTGTCAGGAAAACAGTGAGAAACAATGAACCTGAATTCCTCCCATCACATTTCAGTGAGTTACTGTGTCTCATCATTGTGTCATGTTTGTCCACAGCTAATGGTTGCTACTCGGTTTACATCCCATAATGCCCGGCTACAGTGGCCTGTTTTCTGCTCCGAGCACAGAACCTATTCAGAAGAAACTCAGAGTGAATCGGACTTCTTTCTGTTTAGTTAGAATTGAACTGAGAGCAACTCGAAAAATGGGACTGAAAGTGGTTCCTGGTGCGCTTGGGTGTATTCAGACTGAAAATTTGTTCTGGATTATTGGGGGAAATGAACTCTGGTTCACTTTAAAGGGTGACCAAACAGAGCAGTTGGAGGCTGACTTCACTCTCAGCCCAGATTTAAAAAATGTAAAAAAAGGGCTCGGGGAGGGGGGCGAGCTGAGCGCAGGAGATGTGGTCTGGATATGTGATTGACAGTGACAGTGAGTTCAGCTTAAGCCAACTAAAGGATCTTTTAATTATTGTCTCAATGAAAATAAAATAAAAAAATCCTAAGGCCCAGGAAGCCCAAGCAGGCTGCTTCCCCATCCCACACCGGCTCTTTGTCTGCCAGTCAACCAGCTTTCCAAGGGAAGGTTTAGCGAGCAAGCAACCTCTGTATTTGTCAGCGTGGTCGAGCGACCTCCGCCGCTCTCAGCGTCACCATCATGTAGTGAGCTCCGCCATTTTCAGCGTTGCGAGGTGAGCTCAAACGGTGGCATAGCGAGCTTCAACTCTTGAGCGAGTCAAGTGTTCAAAGATGGGCGGGGCTTTTATACTGGAGCTGCAGAGCATGATAACGTGAAACTTCTGTGACTTACACCAGTAGACCGATCACAAAATTCACCTGCAATACCTCGTTTTAACCAATAGCATACAGACGGTTTTAAAACACAATTTCAGGAATTAAATAAGTTAATTTTATATTGCAAAAAAAATTAGCAATGACTACCAGACAGCACTTTTAAAGTCCCATTTATAGAGATCAACAGACAAAAAAAGTTGATTTAGGGCTTGGTTAATCTTTAAGATGCAAAACCATAGACTTAAGTGTTCAGAAAAAAGCACCTAATTCAGCCATTGTTTCAAATTTGATTTTAACACGTGTAACTGCATTATAAAGAATTCATTATAAACACATTTTGCATTCTTTCAATGGAGCAAAAGTCATTTAAAAAATGAATAGTAGACAAGTTACTCTCACCATATAGTTTAGAAGCTAAGCTCCAGGGAAGGTTGCCGTGGAGTTCACTCTATCAAACTGCAATGAATTGACCAATTGTGATTGAAGCAGATGACCCAAAACAGGATAAAAAAGTTCAGGGAATCTTCTCTCTGCTGGAGCTAAAGCTGCCTGTTCTTTACCAGTTTCAGTTATGAAACCTGTATTCTGACATGTAAACTATTTTACTGCTGAACTTTCACATTTTAACTCTGCAGTAAGATTTACAATTCTTGAAAGCTCCCTTTCATCATTAATGGAAAATATGCTGCTATAAATATTTGTGTTGTCTCTTATTTGGTTGTCATGGGCAACATCCTCCGACTGTTTTGTTCTTTTCAGTCCACATGTGATCGCAGCAGTTCTGTTCAGCTGACTCTGAGGGGATTTTATTACCTTGCAATCAGCTGGTATACCCAGCATGTTGAAATACAGAATTAGAAAATGTTCAGCAAAGCTCAAGTGGCCTAAATGTGATCAGGAAGAGACCTTTAACATGGTTTACAAGCCGTTTCTTATTCAGGCAGGTATTTGTGGAGTGAAGAGGCGGCGAAGGGGCAAGAAAACTTTGTAAGGGCGGCAAAGGAAATGATGAAAAATACATGTTTCAACTGTTTTATTATTGTCATTGGTATTATTTTAGCCATTTTAGGTGCTATTACTAATGTTCATAGAAACTTATATTGATAATGTTCTAATCTTTGTCAATACTGATACTAATATTGAGTCAGGGTGGGTTGGGGATTAACTCCGCCCCTGCTGGAGTACAGATGTCTACTTGTAACCTTCAAAGCAGGTGTTCCTAAATATATTCATTATGCACTAAAACCCCATTTGGATAAGACCAGATTTCAGTTTAATCACATGCACTGGAGTCTATCATTGCTGCTATGAAGCTGTAGGACTTACCCTGGATTTGTGTTAAATTATATTTCAACTAGAAATTTGTTACTTCTTACAATCTGCATGTAAGAAGCTGACACGTCCTGGAAATCCAAGTTGGCCCAACCTAAAACATATTTGTAACCTCGCTGCCTTAACATTTTAATTGAAGATAGCAATTGTTTCCAATAATTTGAACTCAATTATAATGGAGATAAAGCCAGAGAGGCCAGACTGAGATGGTTTGGACATGTTCAGAGGAGAGACAGTGAATATATTGGTAGAAGGATGCTGAGTCTAGAGCTACCAGGAAAGAGGTCTAGAGGAAGACCAAAGAGGAGGTTTATGGATGCAGTGAATGAAGACATGAAGGTGGCTGGTGTTAGAGTGGAGGATGCTGAAGACAGGCTTAGATGGAGGAAACTGATTCGCTGTGGCGACCCCTGAAGGGAAAAGCCCAAAGGAAAAGAAGAAGAAGAATTTGAACTCAATTATAAATAATAGAGAAAAAAGAATATTCAGGGTATAAAAGTGAATTGTTAGTTTTTATTCATTTTGAAACACGTTCCCTTTAACCCTTTAACATCTGAGGTGCTTAAACTCAAAGTTTTTAACATTTTTAACATACTGTAATTTTTCAATTGTTAACACAATCAACGTAATTCCGGCGGATTTTGAAGGAGAAAAGTGATAGTCGAACATTTTAAAAATGACAGCAAATCAAGAACATAAACACTGGAGCTCTGGTGTTGGAGGGTTAAAGACTGTATTGTCAAAGTGGGGTCTTGACGTGACTATAATCTGCTTCTGTACAATAAAACAAAAAACTCAAACTTTTAAAAGCTTTCTTAAAGTTTATAATTCAAACGTTTTTCAGCTGCTCCTGCATCCTGTGTGGTTTCAGCAGCTCCGCGTGACTTCACGGTTCTCCTCTGGACCCAGATAAACTGCAGTCCTAGTGGGTGGCAAAGATGATATGGGGTCTTTTTAACAAGACTGTGACGGTTGTAAAAAGGGCTTCTCATGTTTGTTTGGGCGTGGAGTGCTAACAAACAGTGTGAAGTGCTTCAGTTGATCCCTTCTCCGGAGCCTATTTGAGCTTTGGTCGACCTACAGGTAAAGGTCGGGGAGACGGTAACAAACAGCAGCTCCGGGAGCCGTAAAAGTTTCAAACTAAAGTGGATTCTAAGACTTCTTTTACTCAGCTGTCGAGGAACCTCCACGGATGGCTGCGTGTGTCTGACTCCACAACTCTCCATCCAGCACACAAAGCAAACATTTGCATAATGACGGCGGCTGCACCTGCCCTCAGAGGAGCGCCAGCGGCTCCCACAACAACAACACAAGCACTCAACCAACAAACATTTCACTGCAGATTGTTTTCTGCACAGCAAAATGAAGCGTTTCTATGTAAACACCACATTATGTGGAAACACATTCATCACATACATTATATATTATTTTAAACGTAATATTGAAATAAATATCAAAAATCATCAAAAGCAATGCACAGTTTAAGGCTTCACTCTTTTCTATGTCTGTCAAAATTCCCACCCTAATCCCTAACTACTAAAAAACATATGCTGCGGGACGATATAGTGCCCCAATTTTAAAAGCGATTCAGACACGATGCTATCGGTGTTTTTTCATTTTTCTAAATCCCAGATATGATGTCACCAATTTCTCAAAGTAAAAATAGAATCAATACGAAAATGTCACAACGTCTGTTTGTGACTCCACTGTGTTCTGAGGATGAATATGTGGATGTTTTATTAAAAAATTATATTTAAACTCGTATTTTTTCACAAAAATTGTCTGACTGCAATGCATTGTGGTCTATATTGGCTAATGTACTGAGTATCGATGCACGCTAGTTTTTTGCAAAGACTACTGGGAAGTTTCTAGTGGACTCAATTTTAGAATAGTAGATTCAGACAGCACTAAAACCCGGCAAACACACTTTATAGTGAGTAGTGAAGGAATTCGCACAGTCCGACACCGTTACACGTTAGCCGTGTTAGCATTTTTACAATAACACCCAACCGCATTAGCAACTCTTAAAAAATGAAGATTGACATTTTGATAGAACACACATCTCAGATCTGACATCAGTAAACTAAACCAACCGAACTAAACCAGAATTACTCCATATATCCGTATTATAAAAACGTGCACCGTTGTTTTTGTAAAAAAAAAGAAAAAACTCTTTAAAGTGTGCCTTAGAGTGCAAAAAAATACTTTTCCAAAGTACATTTTTTTACATGTTAATTCTAGGCTTTGTTTTGATTTCTTAAACATAATATGTTTATCATTTCTTTTTAAATTGTGGATGTGATCTTTGTGTTTTTGATTCGAGTTTATGCTGATGTGGTTTGAACTTCAAGGCCACCGTATCTTCCAAACTGGAAGCTGACTGGAGTCCTTCACATGCGCCGCCATCGGAAACTGGCTGTATGGATTCTATAATTACCAAACACAGCTGCAGCCCCAAGAGCCAGCACTGTGACTGACAGAAAATAATGTATACGTCTTTTTTTATTTTTTAATCTAAAAAAAGCTGCTGTTTTTGGAGATCAGAGAGGCTGAGGCCAATGACAAAAGCCTCAAAGCCAAGACCACTGAAACCAGAAAGCTCCAGATTACAGGCAAACACAAAGTTCAGTCCTGGCTAATGGAAAGAACCAACATGAAGTGGACCCACACGCTTGTCTAAAAGTATTTTTTCTTTATTGGAGATTACAATAAATTAAATCTCAAAACATATTAAAATACTTTAATATTTGGTAAAATTCCTTTAAAATAAAACAGTTTTCTTTTAAAATGCTTTTTTCCTACAAAACTAAGTCTGATCCTTAAAATTAATAACTGATAATTATTTATTTATGACCTCTGTTATCTTATTAAACAAACTATTTAAAGCTTGTTTGTATTTGCATTTGTAAACTTTAAACAGTTAGATAAGTAATCTATTTATGTTTTACTAATTCTGCATTTAAAACAGCTTTTGACTGATGTCCACCAAGCACGACCAAAACCAGTCTGCTCATCCATCTGAAACCATCACCAGAACACCCCGCGGTGGTGGGCGTGTTTGGAATGAGGCGTTCAGGGATCAGCTGTGCCGTCCACCTCCTCCTCACATGTTAAATTTGGGTTTGCATCTCTCATTCTTCCGCTGATGCTCTCGGAAGCTTCAGTCATCTGGCTGCAGGCCAGAAAAAGCCTCCTCAGCTGGCGCATGGCTCCAATTTACCAGTCTTTACGCGCACAGGAGGGCAGCCCTGGATGGGGATTTTAATGTCCAACATACATACTCAGAAGACTAAAGATCGCTTCAACTATTGCTAAATTCCCACAACAAAAAATGACATTTCCCAACTATTTCTGTTCCGATCCGTGCTGTAGAAGAGTGTGGTAAATGCTGTCTACTTAGATAAGTGTAATATGATAAAGCAAAAGTGGCCCCAAAAAAACCCCAAACCTCTGCTGCTTTCAAGTGAGCGCCAACAACCAGAAGTCTGAGCCAAGAGGTTTCCCAGACGGACCATAAAAGTAAATATAGATAGTTTTACATTTATTTAAAGTGGCTTCACACCACAGCTTCCACAGGGGAGCAGAGAGAGGTTAAATCAAAGAGCGGTGCTGAGGGGTCACTTACCATCTGAGAGCGGCTCTTGGGACAGCCATTGATGTCGTCAATCTTCTCATTGGCTGAAGAAACGGAGACAAAACAAAGACGATTGCTGATGACAATTTTTTTTAGGGAACTTCACTCAACGTAATCCATTTTTTTCAAATATCCGTGACTCTGGCGCTCCTGTCCGGGCGGCGGTGAGGCGCTCATGCCAGTGCCTGAGCTCCCACTCCTCCCCCATCCAGCTGAGACTTGAAACACTATCTGGGTCCCGAGCAAATGGGGATGGTGCCTGCCGCTGTGGGGGGGCCTGACCAGCAATGTTGTGCTGCTTTTTTTAAAGGGGCCCTGTGCGTGTGCTTGTGTGTCAGGGATCCGTCTTCGTCTCATCCAGGCCCGGCCCACAACAGCTGAGGCCCGACAGGCAGATCACAGCTGACAACGCAGACGGCGAGCTGCAGAGCGGCCTCCTGACCTCTGCAGCTCACCAAATACTCCATCTGAACATCCAGGAAGAAGCTTTTTATTGGTCCTTTAAAACCCTCCCATGAAACATTGTCACTAGTGTTTTAATTATGATTATGAAGTTATCAACCAGAATCCCACAACCTAAATGTCTTAAAAAGTCATTTTTCATGTTGATCTGAAGCCTCTGTTTCCAAAATCTCCTCTGAGGGGGCGTGGCATTGGGTGCTAAGCTGAGAAGCTCCGCCCATGATCCCCCCCCCGTCTGATTATGATAGCTCAGTGTCTCACTAGCATAAATATTCGCTGCTACATAAAATATATATATATATATATATATTTTTTTTTTTTTTTACTGTATCATGTAAAAAATTAGATCAAAATGTTTTTATAACAAAGATCAAAAGTGAAAATACATTAAAAAAAGACATCCAAAAAGAAGTATAAACAAAGTTCAAATTAAATTTTAAAAAAGGCTAAACTCTCCAAAATTATTTAAAACTTCCAAGTATTTATTCCAAGAGGTATTACAGTTATGTTCCAGAACCCTTATGTTTACTATGAATCAAAAATATTAAAGCTAATAACCTTTTTAAACTTTCACACTCAACTTCGAATCAAAACATTACTAATATCGTTCCTACGTCATTATAAACGACTATTACGATTGGCCAAAAGAGGATTAAGCAGAGAGCTTAAAGTCTTTGCTTATATTTGTCAAAATATAAAAGGCTGAAAAA
>NC_050514.1:6468919-6471879 GCF_002922805.2 Oryzias melastigma
TCACACTTTCACACTCAATTTCGAATCAAAACATTACTAATGTTGTTCCTACGTCATTAGAAACGACTATTACGATTGGCCAAAAGAGGATTAAGCAGAGAGCTTAAAGTCTTTGCTTATATTTGTCAAAATATAAAAGGCTGAAAAACAGCACCTGATCATGACTTTAGTCCGCTCTAAACAGTCTCACACTCTCCAGCCTGAGAACAGAGGAAACGCTCATCACTGTAAACCCTGACTCAGACGGGGGAAGAACCGCGGACAGACATGGCCATTGACACGCCGAGTCAGCCATCAGCTGGCGAGTCTGCCGGCAGACGCAATGACAGACTGGGGACGGCCTGACGATGACGATGACCGTGACACAGAGAAGGGCGAAGGTCAAAAGCACAAAAGTGCAGCCAACTTCAACTGTCAGCGTCTTAATAAAGAGCTTAAAACTGATCTGAGCTTTCAGAAAACAGAGCGGCGGGAGCGATGATCACGGGTTCACAAACAGCTGACGGATAAACACGACAAGTCTCAAAATCTTGATTTACTTTTTTAAATAATAATAATATTAGTAGTTTTCATAGAGAAAAAGTAAATCTCTCCATGAAGATACACTGTAAAAAGTGAAAGATTGGATCAATTGACAAAAGTTGTGTAATTTGTTAATGTATTTTCTGCAGTATAAGTCGCAGTTATTTTCATAGTTTAGCCAGGGGAACAACTTATACTCAGGAGTGACTTATTTGTGTTTTTTTATTGTTTGTTTTTACATAAATAGGCTCTTATATTTGTTATTTTCCCAGTGAGCACTGGTTGTCCTCTAGCAGTTGTTTCCTCTAACAACCACCAGAGGGCGCTACATCTGAGTATTTGGTGCTGACAGCAGCAGAAGAAGTGTCGTCCAAAACAAACTAGGAAGAGATTCTGATTGTTTTCCTCTTAAACTTTAATATTTTTTTATACAGATCAAAAGATGAGTATTCCTGTTTTAATTTATTTACTTTTTAGTTACACTGGGCTTGACGGATTTGTTCTGAAGGTCAGACTTTTCTCCCAAAAGTGCGACTCATACTCGGGTGCGACTTAAATATGGTTTTCTTCTTCTTGATTTGACATTTTTTGCTCTACTGTGGAGGATACGTACATTTACATTTTTAAGTTTTAGTTTAATTCAATAAAAACTATTTTCAAAAGTAACAAATTACAGAACTTTTGCTAATTGATCCAATCTTTCACTTTTTACAGTGTATAAAGTTTGATCCTGTAACAGTCAAAGTCATGGCCCGGGGGCCGGATCCGGCCCTCCATTTTATTTTATTGTTATTAATGACCCGATGTTATCTTGCGCTTCTTTCTAACTTGTATAATTTTGACAAAATATATTTGTATGGAGAGTAAAATATTAAAAGTTATTTAAGGTTTAACTTGATTTATTCTGGAATAACATTCTTACCTGTTTTTTATTCTTTTTTAAGCTAAAAAGTTTTAAAAAGTATAGTTCTAGTGAGTTCAATAAATGTTTTTCCTGTTGGTCCCGTGACCTAAGGTGTGTTTTGGATTTTGGCCCCCTGTGTGATTGGGTTTGACACCCCTGATGTAACAGCAATAGTCAGTTTGGACATTTCCATCTTTCAAATACAAAAACACATTCTATTCTGTCACATGGTTACAACTCGTTTTATTTTGGAGAAATCACAGATGTCCTCACCTACGACCTGTATGATATCAGCCAGCAGGACTCCGTCCGTCACGTCCGTTTGGAGGTCCTTGATGAGACGCTTGTGTCCCGACTTGGCGAGGTAGTGGTTGGCCCAGTCCGTGTAGATCTGCCATCAAACACAACCATGCTTTTCAAAACACTGTCCATCCAGAAGCCGGGCGGCAGATCATCCACGCACCCAAACTCCACAAACACTTGAAACTACAAAAGACATAAACAGTTGTAGCAAATTTACAGCTAATAAACTAAGAGCGCGGCTGAATGGGGACGGAGTGGCCCTCGTTCTTTTGTTGGGGCTCGGATCTGGCACACATCCGCGTGGTATTCAGATCGGGGCCATTGTGCTCCGCCGGGGCATTCATCTCAGAGCACACGGCGGCTGTTCTCAATGGGCCGTGCTGACATCACTCTCTGGGGACAGAAAAGACCCTTCGCTGCCCGAGGGGAGGGGGGTAAGAGGAGGGGGCAAAGCAAGCATCTGAATAATTTGAATGGCTTCCTTCATAATTAGTTACCAAACCTTCCCTCCTTCAGCGTCTCATCCAGAGACTTTCTATGTCTGTGGAGATCAAGAGAGGGCCACGCAAAGGTTGAGAGGAAAAGTTGGAGATTTCTAAAGAAAAAAAAAACTGTTGAATTAAAAGAAGTGACACTTAGGAATGTTTATTGGCAGTGATGTACGGAGAGGTTTCTACCCTCCTCTGGAGGTTAGACCCCCACAGAGAGGCAGCTCGTCTTGGTGAAACAGTTAGTGCAGTCGGGGCTTGGACACACGTTTTTGTTTAAAAGTTGACAAAGGAAATGAAAGAATCGGTCGTGCAGTCAAAGGTCGCAACAATGGAAAGCATTGTTCTGAATGCCTCCCTTCCCAGACTCAACGTGGGATTCCTGATTGGAGCGTCAGAGCCTTCTGACATCTGTGTTTAAACTCATTCAGCTCATTTATGACAGAAGGAAGCATTTGAATTTAAAGTATATGTGAATATTTTTGACCCACTCTTCGATAGTACAAGTTCACTATCATTTCATCGATGAAAGAGGGACAAATACGTGAAATTATAAAGAGACTACATCTCATTATGTAACAAAGCAACTGCAGTACTAACATTCGCCCAAGTGATTCTTAAGTCCCCTATGACAATTTTTAATTAAGAAAAAAATGTTCCCCAGTAGTGTTTTAATTATGATTAGGAAGTTTTCCAACCATAATTCAAACAGAGCCTATCTGCAACAGTTTGATTGACAGTGA
>NC_050514.1:6471888-6506615 GCF_002922805.2 Oryzias melastigma
GGGGGGGGGGGTACTGTTGTGGATAAAGGGTTTCAGGCATTCACAACAGAAAAGAGCCTTTGTTCTGCATTGCCTCAAGATTTATAGAATGGATCAATAATAAAGTTTAACTAGAAAAGTACCTGTGATAATGCTAGAGTTAATGCTTTTTGCTGGAAGTACTCGCTGAAGCTGTTTACTGAAAATGCTAAAGCAACTTTATGTGATGAGGGAATCTGATGAAAATGCAAAAACTATCTGCAAAATTTAAAATTTGCAAAAAGACTGGAAATTTAGTTCAAGAACTATGAAAAAGCGCTGAAGTTTACCTACATTTCTGAAAAAAATTGTAGTAAAATAGCTTATTGCTTATAAATGCCAATTTTGCCAAAATATTTAGCTTCTTGCTTAAATATGAGCTAAACTCCAACATAGTCTAAAAAACCATAGTAGATGCTAAGTTAGCAAAAAAAAGCTAGCTTGTTGCTTAAATACTAGCTAAACTCCAACATAGCCTAAAAATGCTCAAAAAACTAAATTAGCCAAAAACATTAGCATGTTGCTAAAATAGAAGCTAAACTCTAAATTAGCCTAAAAAAATTCAGTAGATAACAAGTTACCCAAATGAGCTAGCATAATGCTAATGTAACAGCTCAATGCCATCTTTTAAAATTACTATAAAAGATGAAAACATAGCCCATGAGTAAATACAAAGCTTGTTGGTAATCTCATAAATATACTGAATTTGAAGACTTTCTCATTCATATTCCTACGGGGCATATTTTGCTCAATATTTCAAAAACTATAAAGTTTATAAATACCAAAAATACAAGCAGTAATGTCCTGAACAAGCTGAGCGTTTTGATACCAAGTTTGCTGAAATCAGTGTGACTGATTTTACGTGCCCTAAAACATACAGAAAGGAGCAAGAGAATCGCTATAGTGTGAATGCTTACTAAACATTCCCACAATGAAATCATTGTGTGATATTTTAGGTAAATTATATGAAAAATATTATGCAAAAATACTCAAAGAAGTTTCTCCACTAATTATTTTAAAGTACATCAGTGGTGTATTATAAACCACTTGTATTCATAGAGTATATTGGTACATTCTATTTAACAGAAAGTGATATTTCTATAATAAAATAAGTTTTTGATGAATAATGAATAAATGTTTAAAAAAATGTTTCTTAAGTGAGACCCTTTTTTTTTTACTTTCTCTTAACTCAATTTACCGTCTGGACTTAATACAACCCAGACAGATGCTTGGATATTTGATCATTAGAATCATCTCGGCCTGAATCTAAATCTGAATGTCTTGACCTTTGACGTTTCTGCAATGTGATTATAAGGTCCTGAAACTACTCTAGAAGCTTTAACAAGTGTGAAAAATGTCCACTCACTTGAAATAAGTGAGTGGACAAACCCACACGGATGCTGCTGTTACGACAGCTTTGAACCTCCAGCACTGCTTCCCGGCTGTAGCAGACCTTTGTGTCCAAATTCCCTCACTACTCGCTGTTCAATGCTCTCTATAAGATATTTGCCATAGAAATATTCCAAAAGTTTCTGCAAAAACTAGTGTGCACTACATTGGCAAATATAGACCACAATGCATTGCATTTGAACGATTTGTCATTTGAGAAAAATGAGTGTGCATTATTAGCAAAAAACAAAAACATAAATAGTCTCTGTAAAATATTCGTAATTATTAGGTTTTTACTTTTACAAATCCAGAGCTCTGGAGAGTCCTGCACCATACAGGCTTTTAGGAGTTAGGGAGTAGTACGGGAATTGGGAATCCCAACAACAGTATTAGGATCAGCTGGAGCAGAAATCCCATGTAAGAGAAGCTAAGTGGGCAGAAGCTGACAACAGAAACCCCGCATCACAAAGAGAAGACCTGCTTTCATCCAGCACTTTGGTGACAACTGTGTGATCTCTTCCAAGAGTCTAAACCAGGAACATCTGCTGATCCTGGATGGACTCACGGTTTTTTAGTCAAACTGAGAATCCGTGGAGTTCCTTGATGCTCCGTTTGCACTGTAAACAAACCTGGGGCTTTTCTCCCCGCGATGAATCACGGCTCCTGTGACGGCTTACAACAGGTGTGCGCACTACAAAGGCGCATATATCCGCACGTTAGTCGTCACGCAGAGCTGAAACGCAAACATGTTTATGAGCGCTAGAGCACTAAAGGCAAAGGCTTTAAAGTCACATTCCTAAATGTGCTGCTCAAAACAGCCTCGAGTGACACAATCAGAGAGAAAATATCTTTAAGAAGTAGGATTATCCCTCCATCCCTTCAATTAACGTGTTCAGCTGTCTGTCAAGAACAGGAAGCGCAGTCATCAGCTGCTTTACTTCAGGTTTCCACGACTTTGAAGTCGTTTTTGAGAAAAACGGAGGATGTGAAGGAAAAAGAGAGAGCTGTTCACAGAGAGAAAAGAGGATTCTCAAACATCTACTTTTCAACCTTCTAACTCCTGTGTTTATGTTCTTTGACATACTGTAACTTTTTAAATGTCAGCATGATCATTCCAGTAGATTCTGGAGGAGAAAAGCGGCGAGAGCTCCTTTCTCAGACAGACATGAACGTTTTCACACTTTTCTCTCATTTAGTCTTCAAACCTTCAAGGAAAAATAAGTCTTAGTATTAAAGAATGAAAACAAAGATCTGATTGTGATTAAAGATTGATGTTAATTTACAAAATTGAACGCATTCTATATACGCTTTCCGGGGCTGCCGTGGTGCAGCGGTAGGGCGGTCGACTCCTGATTGGAAGATTGCAGGTTCGACTCCGCCTTGCCCGCCCATGTGTTGAAGTGTTCTTGGGCAAGAAACTGAACCCCTCATTGCCTCTGGTGGGAAGTTGGTGCCAGTGCTAAGTAGCGGAGCCACCATCAGTGTGTGAATATGTGTGTGACTGGAAAGTGCTTTTGGCCTTTGAGAAAGATAGTAAAATGCTATACAAGTATACGCCATTTACCATATACTATTTACAAGATACACAGTGTGACAGAGATTAATTGACAAGGTCAATTGAGAGGGAGACCACAAAACTGCAATATAGAGAGGGACAACTGTAAGTGGAATTAAAGCAATCGAGTTACAGCAATCTCCACAGAAAGAATTATAACAAAACCATTTTCAAATTAAGTGAATAAATAGTCTTTTGTCTCCTGTCACAGTTCAGACTGCAGAAACGTGGAATAAAAAGTCAGGTTCTATGTGGGTCGATTGGCCCGACTGAGAAAGTAAATATATACGTCTCTGTTAGGCCCAGTCCGAATTCTTCCCTTCTCCCTACCCCCTCCATTTGAAGGGGCATTTTTAGTGCAAGTGTGTCCAGAATTTTTTTTTTTTATTTTACCGTCCAAGCGGAGGGATACAAAGTCCTCCGTTGCGAGGGTAAACCGCTTTTCTTCCCATAGGTGCGCTCTGGACCACAGATGTTTACGGTACATTTAAATGGAAGTATTGATATTTTGTAATAGCATGACCTTTTTAAATTTATAAAACCGCTATTTTGTATATTTCAAGCAGTGGAAGCTCTGCGCTAACGCTAGGGAACCGGCGATTATTGGTAACGTCATCGACGAAAGTGACTCCCGAATTGTGAGACACTATTTTTTCACAACTCTTCGTTTGAAGGGCTAAAACGAAGGGGAAGGGAGGAGGGCTAGTGAAAGGGGGGGCCAGGGCAAATGTGGAGGAGGGCTGGATCCGGCCCGCGGGCCGTAGTTTGGGGATCCCTGTTTTAGAAGAAGTAAAGTAACACTACGTCACACAATTATATCTGAGAAAGTTTGACACTCATCCTTTCCAAGTCTATAGACTCATACTGCTTCAAACTTTACAATTGCACTGCAGCTCACAGATTTAAACCTTAAACTGTAAAGATTCTTCAAATTCTTTCAAATGTCACGAAGCTGCAGATTAGAGCAGCAGATCAACAACAGAGCTGAAGATGTAACTGTACGGCTTGACAATAATGTGCTGTAGGTAACTGACATTTTGAGTGCATGTGAAACAGCTCATGAATGTCTTATTATGTGATATATTCCTTAGCAGACGGACATTTAAAAGTAAAAACAAGCTAAAAAGCTTCTCGATTCCCCAGCACATGTTCACATGTTATCATCTGTCACTTGTTCCTCAGAGCCTGACTCTATGGTTCATTTTGTCCAACAGAAGCATCTTTTTCTGCACACAATCATGAAAAAAGCAAACATTCGCTGCACATACAGCATCCCCGCTGCCCTGACCCGCTGAGTCACCAAGTTGGGCAGAGATGCCTACAATGGCATGACGCACGCAGAGGCCATCCCTGCAGAGCACAGTGGGCTTGGCCAGGCAGTGGGGGGCATCGCACCTCCCTCTGTCACAGTGCCCTTCAGCTGAAGGAGATGTTCTAAAGATCAGCTTCTGTTTTTCATTCATGATCCACAAAGAATATGAACTCTGAGACACTCAAGACTAAATCAACTCAGCTTCACATAAAAACCAGATCCTGTTTGAAGGTATTAACCCTTTGACACCTGAGGCGTCATCGGTGACGCTTAAACACAAACACACTGTTACTTTTCAACCGTTAACACAATAATTCCAGCAGATTCTGAAGGAGAAAATCCGCTTTTCTCCTTCAGAATCTGCAGGAATGATGTTGATTGTGTTCACGGTTGAAAAGTGAAAGTAAATCAAAGAACGTAAACACTGGAGCTCTGGAGTTAAAGGGTTAACATCTCTAAATAGATTATTTCTCTTCACTCAGAGCTACAATACCTCTAACCTGCTCAGGTTGTAGTTTCAAAAACAATCATGTGCCTAAAGATGAGCATTTAACATTATATCAGTTTGATGGAGCTTGTCCTTTTTAGAAAAAATAAAAAAGCCTGTGTCATTTTCTAGGACATATTTTCTGCAGAGCAGCAGGAGTTCATTAGACAGCCTCCAGTGAGCAATATCAGAGCAGTTTTGAGCCAGACACCAATTCAGAGGAGGAAAATGAAGACGTTAATGGATCTATTCGTCTGCAAATGGAGGATTTAGAACTAGAGCGGAGCAGGAAGACTTTGGGCCGTCCAGCTCAGTGAGCTGTGTCACAAACTTTTTCAAACCGCAGGTTTTCGTCTGTTCTGGATTCATCACAATTTGAATAAATAAATGGTTATATATATAAAGTTTAATAAATAAATGATCAGAGTTTTTTCCACTGAAAATCAGACCAAAATGAATCATTTTATGGTCATTTAACAGTTTCTGCTAAGACATGTCTCATTGTTTTAATACCATTCCAATATGGCGTCGCTCTTTACGTATCTTGGACAATAGAAAAAAGCCTGCATGTCATCTCTAGTGATGTATACCCCATTGGGTGAGAGTGGTTGTCATAGAAATACAGACTCAGACCAACTCAAACCATGAGTTCTGGATCCAACATGGCTGACATTGTCTTTGATGTTCAAAGGTCAGTCTTTAGAAGAATCTGATCGAAGCACGTCTTTTTTCGAACTCAAGGTCTGTACCATGAAAAATTGGCAACTGAAGTGACTTCATATAGTTGGAGCCAGAAGTAAACCATTCTCTCTGGATGACATCACGCTCACTCGCTCCAGTCGTCATATTCAGTCGAGTTCTGCACAAACCAGAAATCTTCCTTTCCAAACCGTAAGAAGTCATCCAGGAAAATGTACCAAAGTCAACTAACAAAAACTTTGTGCAAAGAATTATTTGCTTTACATTCAAATGTGCAGAACAGATAAAGCTTCTAACAATAACATCTATTTCTCATGCAAGATCTTAACGATTGTGTGTATTTTTATTCTTCAAGTCTTTTTTTCCAGATTCTAAATTACAGAGGCTTTAAGCGTGTCAGCAAGTCTCCTATAAATTTCCAGCATGAAGGAAAAGTTCACACGTTCACATCAGGTTTGGCCTGTCCATCACAGATCTACTTTAATGGTGCAGCAACTATTATGATAATTACTTAAGGACTATGAGGCTTATTACTTTCACGGTTCAGTCGGCAGCCTGAAAGCCACACTATTATGGACTAATCTTCTAAAAAAAGAGGTATAAACAGAACACAAAAGGACCCCGGCTCCTGTGGCTTTTATTTTTTAGGAGGGGGGATCTTTAATGAGTCTGTTCTGAGTTTGAAAAAAGACGTGTTTTGATAAAAGGGACTTTTTTCCTTCTACAGACTTACCTTTGTACATCAAAGACAGAGTTGGGCTTGCTGAAGGCCCCTTCCAGAGCCGGGGTTTTAAGGAGACCAAACAGCCAGCTTCCAGCCATGCGCTGAATTCCTGCGCCCGTTAGGGGCTTCTGTAATAAAGCCTTCCTGCTTCACCTCCTGACACGTCTATTTCAAGCTGACCTTTCCTCTTAAATCTCTCGTGTCCCCTTCAGTCGATGCGCTCGCTCCGTTACAACCTTAGGTGCTTTCCTAACTGCTGCTTGATCTCTCGCAGGTGTGCGAGATGAACGCAATCGTGACGAACGATAATAGACGAACTTTGAAAGGTTTCCAAGACGGTCTCTTTCCGTTCGCCTTACCGCTTTGAAGTTTTGGCAGGAGAAGCGGCTGTGGCTCCTGGCTGGGACCTGGAGGCCGCCGTGCCCGTCCATGTGCGGCCCTCGACCCGACAAAAACCACCGGCGGATAGACTCCAGCAAACCTGAGCAGCCCGTGCCAAGCGTGCAGGTTCCACCGCCGCTGAGTGTTCTGACGGACTCTTCCCCGTCACATCCCTGTAATGGCCTCTGTGGGCTGTTGCCTGTACCAACATGACATGCTTCAGTCCTTTCCTTGCACTTCTCTCTTATCTCTCCTTCTTTCAGTCTGTCTTTGAAGACACAGACATCCCACAACTGTCTTAACCTCTTCCAGCCCCCCCCCCTCTTTCTGTAAGGGTGTCAGTGTCTGAGTCAACCCCTGATTCAGTTCCTCCTCCTGCTCCTGTGCAACAGATCTAACTGTAAATCCAAAACCCAATAAAGAAACGAAGTGAAAGGTCGGCATAGACGACAATCCCTTCAGACTAGTGTTCACGCTGCTGTGTGTGTGTTTTTAGTTTGCATCAGATACTATCCCTTCTAGCCCTTGTGCTATCTCATGGGGTCCAGATGACCCAAGCCTTACATTGACGTTTCATAAATCCTATGGATGAAGGTGGATTTCATGGACACAAGAAACAATCAAAAATCATTAAAACAAAAAAAAAGTTCAGCACATTGTCTTGTGGGTTCCAGATGACCCGACTCTCGTCAACATATCTAGCATTAAGGGCTGGATGTCTGAGTGTCTGTGGTGCAGAGGAAGAGTTGTCAACCTCTAATTGGAAGATAGCAGATTTGATTCCCACACCTATGTGTTAAAGTGTCCGTGGGAAGACACTGATCCCCGAATTGCTCCTGGTGGTTATAGGTAGTGCTGCCACAAACAATTATTCTAATAGTCGACTAATCACCAATTATTTTTTTTCAATTAGTTGAATAATCGAGTCATGCGCAAAGTGTATGTGGAGTACACATCTTAACCATCATTAGTTTTAAACTAACTAAAAATTATATATATAGCTTTACCTGCAATAATGCTGGTGTGAATGCTGTAAACTGAACTTTGGTGCTGAAGATGCTAGTGCTGATAGATGAAGATGCTGAAATTGATAGCTGAAACCAATGAAGCTGAAAGCTGAAATCGTTGAAGCCAATAGCCAAATGTTAAATGCAAAATTAGCCTAAAAAAACTGAAACAATCTTAAATTAGCCAGAACAGTTAGCATGTAGCTGAAATATTAGCTAAACTCAAAATTAGCCAATAAAATCGTATTAATTGCCAAAATATTCCAAAACGCTAGCATAATGACATTTTGACTTTCAACTTTACTACACTCTGGCTCCATATAAAATAAAGTAACAACTAATTGACTATTAAATTAGTCGTCGACTACTGTCAATGTCGATTACTTGTCGATTCATAGACTAATAGTGGCAGCTGTAGCTGTAGGTTGGTGCCTGTGTTCGGCAGTATGTGAATGCGTGAGTGCATAGGTAAATGGGACTGTGACAGTAAAGCCTGGTTTCCACTGAGCAGACCAGACGGGACATGTTTCTATGGACCTACGACCAGAAATGGTACCAGTCGGTCCTACTTACTGGGTCGATTTTGTAATGGAAACGCTCAGAAGTCCTGGACCGCTCAATGGAAACGAGACATTAGTTCATAAGGTTTATAGCTTTTTCATATTTTTAATTTGTTGACGATGGATTATTGTTATGTCATCAACCACATTTATTTTGAAATTGCAAGTAAAGTAAAGATCAAAACTACCACTAGTCTTTGACATTATCTTTACTTGTTTTAATACATTAAAACAAGCTTAAACACAAAATCTTCAACATACTGTAACTTTTCAACCATTAACATGATAATTCCAGTAGATTTATCCTGTTAATGGCTGAACAGTTACAGTAAATCAAAGAGCATAAACAGCTCTGGTGCTGAAGGGTTAAATAACAGATTTATTAAGATAAAGAAATGACTATTTTAATGCAAAAGTTCACAAACAATAAACACTTAAATATATTTGAATGTCTTTGCTGTAGATTTGGTTCAGTATTTAGCAGCACACACACACACTAAATGTGGGAGGTGTGAGGAGTTTTGTAAAAGATCACAATCTTTTCAAAGTCAGCCACTTTTACACATGCATCCATATCACAGCCTCTGTGTTGGAACAGGTTATTGAGCTAGAAAGCAGGATTATGATTATTAAAGCAAAGAGTATACTGTATGTGAGGCACAACTCAGTGTCACTTCTTTGACTGCAGCCGCTGAGATCTCATTGGGTTGTTTTCAGTCTGAATACACCTGAGCGGACTCTGACCATCTTTTGAGGTGGTCTCGGTTAATTTCCAATTGCACTGACTTTTGGTTCACTCTAAATCTGAACAGGCTTCATGCTCTTATTGCTTCTCACTGTTTTCCCGACAAATAAGAGAACTATCCCAACAAGGATTACAAATAGCAAGACTTTCATTAATCTTTCTCTCATTGGTTTCCCTCATAATTCCTGGCCAATGACTGAAGAGATCTTTAGTCAGATGGTTTTGTTTACAAGCCTTGGTTCAAAACAGAAATGTCTGGTTGACTTACAGACTAAAACAAGGTTAAACAAACTCGGTGCAAACTTGTCGAGTCTGACCATTAAAACAATCCAAACTTTAATCAACTTAAATGTGTCTAATGAAAAGATTGCATTAACTAAACTTAAATATTAAAAAAGTCATTTTTATGTCTCTAAGTAAATCATTATGTCCTCATGTGTTTTTTTCTCAGTAAACATGATTTTCTTCTTACCACCCAAACAAATATGATCATGTTGACCCAGCAGGCGTCTGGTTAGTTGTGCTGAATGGACTTTGGCAGTTTGTAATTAGACTAGCCATCTTATCGGCTCATCTCTAGACTCTGTCAATAACCTTCTTTGCTTCTGTGTCCCTTATTCTCTGTGCCACGATGCAGATAAAGACGGCCCTGAAAGGAAGTAAAAATGGAAGAAAGGCCGGCCTCCCTACGGTATCATGATAAATTCAAGACGACTGAAAAAATTGGTTTCATTGACTTGGCTACCTCCATCATGAGCTTCATTCAACTGACCGAGGTGACCCTCCCAGCTATGCATTTTATCTCAGGGGCCCAGATCCTTCTGAATATTTAGTACATCTGCAGCTTGTCATCACACTGAAAAAGCTAATAAAGCACACTGAGAGAGGCCTTTCCTTGTGCTTGTGAATAACAAAGACACAGGCAAACAGAGAGACTTTTGTACCACAGAACACTGGTGTTTAGTTGCTTGACTCCACATACAAACAAATAACTAAAGCCAAAACCAGGTGAGGGTTATTGCCCCAAACAGTTTTCTCTAATACTAATTGTTCGCTTGCAATCCAACACCGTCTACAGCTGTTGAGACACAGATTTACTGATACAGCACACAATGGAGACAGGAAAATCTCAGGGAGTTCTCCAGTTGCAGTTTTTAGAGGGAAGGTAGAGATAAGAGGTGTGAAAACTAGGGCTGGGTTATCGGTTATAATTTCCAGAAACGATTCGATTCACAAGAGCCTGAATCGATTCAATTCCGATTTTTTACGATTCTTTCAATTCAATTCAATTAAATTTTAAGTTTACAAATTTTTACACATTTGTTTAAAAAGAGATTAAAAATCTATTTTTATTATTATATAATGAAATTGTTAACATCATACAGTGTTACATGGATTCTCTAAAGGAGAAGTTCTAACTAAAATTTTCAGATCATTAACATTGGAAACATTGTTCTGCTTCTCCTGGATGAGAAGGTTAAGAGTTAGCATTAGCCGTCCCATGGGAAATTCTATTGAACGTTAGCATCAATCTAGCGGACTTTAGCTTTGTGTGCTAAATTAATTCATATATTTAGTGAATCGATTATGGATCTATTAAGATTAAATTGATTCAAATCAATTAATCAATTTTTTTAACCTAGCCATAGTGAAAAAGTCTCACTGAAAGGAGGATCTACGTTACAAATTTAAAGTTCCTCTATGACAATTTTTTCGTTTAAAAAAAACGTTCCAGCAGTTCTTTAATTATCACTATGAAGATTTTCACCAAAATCCCACAACCTAAATATCTTAAAAACCCATTTTTCATGTTGATCTGAAGCCCCTGTTTCCAAAATCTCCTCTGAGGGGGCGTGGCTTTTGGTGCTGAACTGAGTAGTCCCGCCCCTAATACCCTCTATCTGATCATTATAGCTTTCTGTCTTACTAGCGTAAATCTTAACCGCTGCAGCATAAAAACATCCATCAATCTGGGTAATGTCCAGCCGTATGGTTCTGATCCGGATGTCAGCTGGACGAGGAAGTGAAGATCTTCATGGACAGAACTTCCTCCAAAATCCTGATTCTTTCTCCTTCCAGTTCACCAAAGACTCTTTTAGCTAATTCTCCAATGTTTATTGACTGTGATCAATACATTCAATCATTGGTTTCTCAGAGTTCTTGATAAAATAATCAAAGCTAACATCAAAATGCTCTTTCATTGATTTACAATCCTTTCCAACTGCGGTCAAATGAGCCGCCGTTCACATTTCCGTGGTCACATCAAGAAGCTCTGTGGAGTCTGGTGGAGATTTTCCAGCGTTCTCAGTCCTGCTACCGTAAGTATTGTACAGGGTCCCTACAAGTTTCTTCAAGTTAAATTTAGGACTTTTAAAGACCTTTTTAAGACCAAGCATGTCAAAAATTAAGACCAATTTCTTAGACTATTTCCCCATTTTAATAATCATTTCCTGTTCTATCAATTTATCCCCATTTTTTACAAAATATTGACATTTTAAAAAATGTAAATATTACTGGAGAAATTTAAATTTTCTGACCAAAACTGTTGCTTCTTATCTTGTTGTTTGTGGTCTGTGCCGTGATGCTTTAGAGCTCTTCTTGTTTTAATCAAACGGAGGTGGATATTCAGCGTATTAGAGCATAACAACTGGTTTTCCCAATGAAATTCACATAATTTAATCAAAATAATCTCAGTGGAAAAAATTAAATTTTTGACACAAAATGTGAAATTTCAAGCAGCACAATTTTTAAAGTTCGGATATCAAAATTCAAGACATTTTTAAGGCTTTTTAAGGTATTATTTCCAAATTCAGAAATTTAAGGATTTTTAAGACCCCGCAAGAACCCTGATGGAATGAAATTAACAAAACAAAAAAAAATCCAGTGACGGCTGATTTGACCACAGAAATGTGAACGAAAATGATTTCTTATCACATTTGTTCTCTTTCAGAAGAAAAATGCCACAAATACATGTTAAACTAAAAACTATGATTTTCATCCAAGGGGGACTTTAAACAAAAACAAACTGCAGGAACATACAGCTTTGTGGCACCTGGTGCTTGACCTCTTCACCGACCTGGAAGTGTTCAACCTACCAGTTTCATGGTGAAATTATTCTGCTCCCAGCGACACAACATCAAGCTCATGTCGGTTCCTGCCGCGTCCTCCTCCAGACACACCTGCCACACATTTAGGAGGACTGTCAGCGGCCCCGCCAGGCCCTCACATGACTCATGGAGTTGAGTGCTCAACAACTCCGCAACTATCCATGATGTGAGATAATCCCAGTTGATTGCAGCCTTAATGAGATAAAGTTCCAGAAGGATAGTGGAAATGCTGCTGGCTGGAGTTCTTGGAGATCTTCGCTCTGTGCCTCCAGCCTTTCCCCACACCGGGACTGGGAGAAGGGAAAAATAAACGCTGGAGGTGAAAGGCAGGAGGAGCTCCACAGCCTCTGCTGTCGCTCTGAGAGGCAGCCAAACTAAATGCGCCGGGAGGAGGAGGAGGAGGAGGAGGAGGAGGGGATACGCTCTCCTCCCTTGCCCACAGCAACACATTGTGCCATTGCTTTTGAATGGACCATTGATCATATGGGGAGGAGACAAAAAAGAAAGGGACAGACCTCCAAACCTTTTTTAACCCCTCCCCCAACAGCCTGACTAAGACCTAATACCAGTTCATGGACACCAACCAAAGACAAGCAGAAAAGACCACTTCAGCTTCATCCACATTTCCTGTTTATGACCAAATATATTATTCAAAGAATTATTTTCTCCAAGATGCTGTTTGAGGAGAAGCCTTCACAATCAGCCGAGTATTGACGTGCATACTGGATCAACTTTGGGGTCATACTCTGAGCATGCTCATATGAATGAGGGTGTGCTTGAGAGTCCACAGTGCAGGATGCCCTGCGTTTGAGCATGCTCCAACCCCCTGCACGCGCTCCCCACCGCTGACCACAAATTACAAGCCAAATTTCAACTTTGGGAAAGGCCCAAGGTTTACAGAGAGTTCCCACAGCCGAGGGATGCTTGATCACTTCCAGCAGGCTGAGCAAGAAAAAAAAAAAAAGAAACAAACAGTCATGCTGGGTCTATAAACCCAATAAAGCAGCAATTTGTGACATTTTTACTAGATATAACAGTCAGATGTGTCTCTGCTGTCAATTTCACAACTGAGATCGAACTTCTAACGCCTTAAGTAGTGGTTATAAACTAGCAACAATTAAGTTGAATTGGTTGAAAAAACAAAATTGATATTTGCCAGAATTTTGCCCCTTCTGCTGTAGCTAGATAAGAAGCAGAAGTCAATTTAAGTTTTTTTAGGGGTAAATGTTTATTCTGATATTTGTGTATTTTGAGGAGGCACTTTTCCTATTCTCTAAGTGTCTTTTAGCAAAAAGAAATACCACAAAAAAATAAATAAATTCACAAATATCCTGTTAGGTTTAAATAAATCATCAAATCCAGTGTTATCTCCAAAAATGTGGAAATTGAGTTTTAAACTTTTTGGGATATTATGATTAAACTGATCCAGTTCTTAGGATTTGGTATGAATTTATTAAACTAAATTTCGATTAGCTGTTTTCATTTGCATTATGCAAGCTGTTTAGCTTGTTTTTTTAAGCTAATTTGCCGTTTAGCTAATATATTAGCTACTGTGCTAGCTATTTTAGCTAACTTATTAGCTGTTTTAGCTAATTTAGATATTCTTCTAAGCCTAAATCCGAATTCTTCCCTACCCCTCCATTTGAAGGACCAGTTTGAGTTCAGTTTTCTAATTTCATCCTCCAAGCGGAGGAATACAAAGTCTTCCGTCGTGAGTCTAAACGGCGTCACACTGTGAAGCACTTTTCCTCATGTGGGTAAGCTCTGGACCACAGAAGTTTACATTTAAATGTAAATAAAGATTTTTATTTTTTATAGCACGACCTTTTTAAAGTCATAAAATCACTTTTGTTATATAGATTCAAGCGCTAGAAGCTCCGCGCTAAAGCTAGCTGACCGGCGATTATTGGTGATGTCATCCAACGATGTGACGTCCCAAATATGAGACACTGTTTTTTCATAACTCTCCGTTTGGAGGGATAAATGAAGGGGAAGGGAGCAGGGGAAGAATTTGTATTTGGCCTGATTTTCTGCTAGCTTTTATTGCTAATTTTAAACTCTTACTTTTTAAAGATAATTTAGCATTTTCGCAAATTTAGACATTTAGACTGACATCTTCAGCCATTTATTGAACTATTTAGTAAACTTTAACTACTTCAGCAACAGCAAACAGCTGTAACATTTTAAGCTATCAGCGCTAGCATCTTTAGCAATGAGCTTTAGCATCTTCAGTGACTGCAGCTTACAGCTTTCATGCTTGCAGTATAATGCTATATTATAAAGTTATTGTTTGCTAGATACATTTATTAAGCATTTGTATATTAAATTGAGAAAAAGTGTTAACTTAGCTGCTTGAATTTGAGTTTATCATCTAACATTCAACTTGCTGTAACTATTCAACTGTTAAAACGATCAATGTAATTCCAGCAGATTTCAAAATATTAAAGTAAATCAAAGAACAAAAACACTTGTTAATTTCTACAGGAGAAGAAAAGACAGGTGAACTAAATGATTCTCCAACACTATTTTCTGATGGACAGACTGACAGATGAGGTTAGACAGGAATTTCTTAGGACCATCATGTTTGCAGATGACATTGTGAGGTGTGGTAAGAAAATGGAGCAGGTGGAGGAACAATTAGAGAGGTGGAAGTTTGCTCTGGAAAGGAGAAGAATGAAGGTTAGCCACAGCAAAATAGAGTATCTGAGTTTAAATGAGAGGGAGTCAAGTGGAACAATTACAGGGAGCAGAAATGGAGAAGGTGGAGGACTTTAAGTACTACGGGTCAAAAGTCCAGAACAACAGAGTGTAGGGACGAGGTGAAGAAGTGTTGAAGCAGGTTGGAACAGGTGGAGGAAGGTTTCAGGTGTGATGTGTCACCAAAGAGTGTCAGCAAGACTGAAAAGGAAGGTGTAGAAGACTGAGGTGAGAGAACCCATGCGGCCAGAGCCTTTAAGAATAAGACGAGGCAGAGCTGGAGGTGGAAGAGATAAAGACGTAGGTCACATGAGTTAAAGTGAAGACCCGGTGGGCGGATCCAGCCCACCCAGTAATTCTATCCGGCCCTCCAGATCATTTTATTTTATTGTTATTATTGGCACGATGTTATCTTGTGGCAATTTCTAACTTGTATAATTTTGACAAAATATATTTCAATGGATGGTAACATATTGAAAGTTATTTAAGGTTTAAGTTTATTTATTCTGGAATAATATTCCTGCCTTTTTATTATTCATATTTAGGTTAAAAACTTGTGGTTTTCAGGTTTTAGGAATTAGCCTTCTGCTAGTCTTTTTGGACTATTTTGGCTTTTACTAACATTTTTAGACTATTTTGAAATTTAGCTAATATTACTGCTACATCTTAGTTGTTTTGACTAATTTAGGCTTTTTTTGCCTTTTAAGCTGTTTTGGAGTTTAGCTACTATTTCAGCTACATGCTAGCTGTTTTGGCTAATTTAACCTTTTTTTGTTTGTTTTTTAGGCTGTTTTGGAGCTAGGCTAATATTTCAACACTAGCTGTTTTGGCTAACCTAAGATTTTTTCATTGTCTTTTTTTTAGTTTTTAGGCTAATTTGGCATTTAGATAATATTTTAGCTGGCTATCAGCTTCAGAGTTTTCAGCTATCAGCACTAGCAATTTTAGCGGTCAAATTCAGCTTACAGCATTCACACTAGATTATCACAGGTAATGCTATATATCTCGATCATAATTATGTTAAAAATTTAGAGTTTTAAAGTTTTAAAAATGTAGTTTTAGAGTGTTGAATAAATGTTTATCCTGTTCAGCCCGCGACCTAAGGTGTGTTTTGGATTTTGGCCCCTTGTGCGATTGAGTTTGACTCCCCTGACATCAAGGGTCTGATGAGGATGAATACAGGATCAGGAATTAATCCATCAAACGAGCAGTTTAGGTTGGATGCTTTAGAGATGAATGCAGCAGATTGAGATGTTTGGACAAGTTGAAAGGAGAAATAGTGATGATGGTGGTAAAAGGATGCTGAGGTTGGAGCTACCAGGAAAGAGGTGTAGAAGAAGACCAAAGAGGAAGTTCATGGGTGTAAGGAGGACAAGAGGGTGGATGGAGTGAACAAAGAGGATGGAAATGGAGACTGTTTAGAAGTGGGCAGATGATTTTCAGTGGCGCCCCCTAAAGGAGTTTTATGATCTGAGGATCAAGTGACACCAATGAAAAAGAAACGTTCCTACATTCTGATTTTCCTGTAAGTTGACATCAATTTGTGGGATATCCGACCAGTATCTATGGCTTCGTAACCTTGGACACAATCCTCTGGGGAGGGTGACCGCAGCTTTGCTGACCTCGACCTACTGGGGTTCTACGTTTTCCCTCCCCCTTTGACTCTTTCTTCTCGACAAACTCTGATTGTATTAGCTCTGACCCCCAGGGGGTGCCACTCATAATGCAATCTTTTGCACATGAACAGGTCCTATGTGACAACAAGCACACTGAAACAGGAAGAGAGAGAAACCAAAGTGAAGGAGTGCACTTTGCGCAGAGATCAATGGTAGCACGTTGGCTCAGAAGAAGCAGATGCCCGGTCTTAATTAATATGGTTATGTCCTTAGTCATGACCTCACACAGGAAGGAGAGGGGACGACCGCACAGGAAGTGGAACCTGATCGAGGTGCATTAGGAAGAGATGAGGTCATCACTGGAGCCAACTGCCACATGATCTCAGTATGTCCTCAAGAAAACATGTTTGAGCATTTAAACAGGAAGTTGTGTTCTCAGTACCTTCTTTGTGTGAATGAATTCAATAATATATAGCAGATTTAGCTAAATTAGACGTGCTCCCAGATTTCGATGCTAACTGGGCATTTAAACTTTTTACTAGCATTCTGCTAGCTTGTTTTGCTCATTTTTAATGCTTTTATTTTTAAGGCTAATTTAATGTTAGACTTTTTTTTCAGCCATATGCTGGTTCTTTGGGGCACTTTAGATAGGCTACTCTTCTTTTCCTTTTTTCATGCTAGTTTAGCCGTTATATTTGCATGATGCTAGATTATCGAAAAAATAAATCAGTTTTTTAAAGCTAATTTGGAATTTGACATTTAAAATTATATTAGCAGTATATGTTAGATTTTAACATGCTTTTTTTTGCTTTTCTGATAATGTCTTTATTCAAATTGTTGTGAATCCAAAGCAAAAAAATAAATAAAAATAATAAATCTTTTGTGACAAAAAAAAATATGTTGGTGGGCCACAAGCTCACTGGTACAGCCCATTTTGATGCATTCACTTGTAGACAAATAGATCCATGTATTATATTTAGATTTTTCATATTGCTTACCATAATTGTTGAATCATTAATGTGAGGTTGGAGGAGCAGCAGAGCATGTAAACAGAGAGCTCTCAGCAACTCCTGCCGCTCTGCTGAAACTGTCTTAGAGAAAAAAAAACATATTTTTGTGTATATTTTGGCTAAAAATGGCATAACCATGATTAAAAAAGAAAACACTAGAAATGATTCTATAATAGATCAAAAGATGATCAGACTGAGACTCTAATCCAATAAAAATAGTATGGAGGTGTTTCCAAAGCACATTCCTAATAAACGTTTGATCTGAGTCCTGAACATAAATCCATCTACAACCGCCAGCTCATTTTTATGAGGTGAAACCCACATATGTGACTGTGGCATAAAGGTCATTTTTGATCAATCTTCAGCCATTATAAGGACACACAGCACTGATCTTATCTTTTGGAGAACCCCCCCCCCCTTCCTGCAGTACAGCTGCAGCCTTCAAGCTTGCTGCAATCTCTCCATCAGACAGCAGTCTGTCTTTGCCTGCGGCTGCAGCTGCAGCAGCTCGGCCTGATAAAAATGCAGAGCAACAACCTCTGTGTTCTCAGAGAGGACACACACAGGTATGCTCTTATCAACTCGGACTTCCTCCTGCCTCTTGCAGATAGGAAGTAATGAATATAGTTGGATGACAGCAGTAAAAAGAAGCAGTTTCAGAAATCCAAAAGCGCCTCTCTTCATAATTATCTATCTGTGTGAAAGCGAGTCCCAACACGTCTTTTTCCTCTGTATGAACTCTCAGTCTGTTAAAACCTTGTTATTCCCTTTGAGCAATGAGCTCCCTGACAATGAGCCAATATAACGTCCATTAAATCTGGCCTCAACTCGCCGTGCCTCTTGAAGAGACATATGTGTGTGTGGTCCTTTTGTCATGGTAATGAAGAAAGCCAATATTATGTCACCCAAGATCCCCCACCCGATCTGCCAAGCCCTGCACAGGCAGAAAGGCATTAGCAATCCAATACAGCACTGCTGGGCTCCTCCATTCACTCTCACCTGCTTTGGTCTTCAGGAGACTGGAAGTAAAACGCAATCATGGCTTTTCACCGCATGCAAATTGGAGGATCTTTAGTCAGGATCAAAAGAAGATGGTTGATTCTAAACACCATTTTTAGGAATTAGAAGTTTTTTTATTTCAAGAATATGACTAAATAAACTTCATATATTTCATTTACTGCTTTTACCATCTAACACTGGCCTCTTACCAAAACATTCATGGTCTGGATTTCATGGAATGAGAGAAATCAAATTACTTTTGTGACACTATTGAAGTAATTAGACAAATTCACATATTTTTTTTTACAAGTGAAATAATTCCAACTTTAAAGAACATGATGATCATTTATCCCTTTATTGTAGCTCTTTGGCTTTAAAGAAGAATGCAAACCTTTTTAATTAACAATAGATTAGTTATCTGAGTTTTTTCATTTTTGTTTAGATTTTTAACAACTTAGCAAAATGATGGAAAAGCTTCAGTCTACAATCAGATGGATTTGTTATTTTTTTTAAAAGGCTGAAAGATATATTTTTATACTTTTCTAGATGCTATTCAGAGGTTAAATTCTTAAAGAATACAATTGAATTTAAATGTGTAGACCTTTTAAAATATCTGCATTCTACTCTGAGGTTGTTTACATTTGGCAGTAAGAGTGATTGGGACCCATCCACACCACTTTATAAAGATAAAAATATGAACATTTAAGTGTTTGGGTGCAGGATATCAGACTATGGAATAATCTTTAAAAATCAATAAAAGAGTCAAGTTCAGTTATTACATAAAAAAGAAAAACAAATGCTCACACAATATGAATTTTTAGGATGTTGAGAATGTTTTAAACACACAAAAAACTATGAGGTTCTTGGTTTATTCTCTTGTTGTTTCTTGTTGGTTTAGCTGTTTTTTCTTGTTTTTGTTTTTATTTCTCTGCTTTAGTTGGTTTTGCCAGCCAGTTGACATATTCATGTTACAAAACAAAGAGATAGTTTTGGTTAAAAAGACTTGATTGATTTACTTAAATGGGCAGAGATAGTAAGTCTTCTCGTTTCTGTCCTCTTTCTTTTTTTTACCAAGGACGGCAGTATTAAGATTGTTTTGTTGTGCGCTATGAAAATAAAATAAATAAACTAAACTAAAATGAGAAAATGATGCAGGCAGATGAAAATTCAGAGTTTAAATTATGTTTCTTAATTTAAGTCAATCAGCTGCAGTAGGAGTATTTTATTTGAATCCGTCTTTTATTTTGAAAGGAACTTGTGTGGGCTGTTGTCAAAAGTTCCTGTTCTCACAGAAACATGTAACACTATGAAAGTTAAATTATTGCAAATATTAAAAAAATAAACGTTATATATATTTATCAGTACAAAAAGCAGTGTAATTTACTGTACACTGGCTGTTATTCAGCTAGAAACTGGACCATTTGGTTATTTTAGCCTTTAAAGGTTGCGGTTTAAATAATTCCACATCATCGTCATCAGACAGCATTTGTGCCTCCTTACCTTTTGAAAAAGATTCTGCGTTGGATGAATCTTTGAGCTCATAAGAAGTCTGACGAGGATAAATGAAGACAAGTTCATTTAACAAAAATGTTACATAAAAAACATGGGGTTGTTCATAAAAAAATGAATTAAATTGGCCATTTTCCATCTCACATGCTCAAGAATAAGACTGTCACTGAGGCATCCCTCATGCTGATGACTGCAAATCTAAAGGCCAGCTCTGTGTGTATTACAGCTCCTTTGGATACATATTAGCCTAGCAGTCACTGATTTGCTAGTGTTTCCATCCATCCACATAAACTGGTCTTTACCTTTGCATAACTGGAATTTGGCTTAAAGGCTAAAATGATTTAGAACAATGACTCCAATTAAATCTAAATTTATACTCTGTGTGCATTAAGCTTTTACTCTGAAGTTTAGACAGCAGCTGCTTATCACATCTGCACACTTTAAATGTCAAGCATGTTGCTCAGAATGGACACATGAACAGCTTTAGCATGGATTTGAAGGTTCTTTTATTAGTTTAGAGACGTTTAAATGGAATATGACTTTCATATCGATCAGATTTTCTTTTATTTTATGATCCTCTCAGAATCCTCAGGTGCAGGTCTGCTGGTGGTCTCAAAGGTCAGAACAAAAACCCACGGCGAGGCCACATGTCAGCACTGTGGAACAGCCTGAGGATGCGACAGCTTCATCCACAGAGGAGGTTTTAAGAAAAAAAAAATATTTTTTCAAGTTTGTGTTTTAATTTCATTTAATTGACCGTTTTTTAATTTAAATTATTGATATTTTTAGCTATGTTTTACTGTTTATTTAATTATCTAATGTACTATGCTAGATAAATAAAGTTGGATTTGAATGGAATTTAAATTCGCTTCACACAGCATAAATATTTATTTCTTCAAAGTGATGTAAGCTTTCAAAAACAGATAAAGAATCCCAAAGCACACGAGATAATTAAAACAGCAATGCTGTAAAAGGACTTGTTGCCTCTTCAGCACACTATTCAGTTTTAGCACACATGGTTTGAACACAGCTGCTCACTTTTATGAATGGAAAACAGATGAATGGACACAAATGCATGACTTAAGCCGACCACTAGAGGGCAGCAGAGAGCAGGGAGCTGGGGGATGACAGGTTAAAGGTCTGGAGCTGATGAGGACGAGTCAGATATGATTACTCCAGAGAAGAGAAACAGTTCCATCCCGACACCGGGATCCTTCTAGCACTTTTCAAAGCCACACAACAGATTTGTGACATCGTCTGTTAACCAGATCATGAAAACCCTCCTGGTTTCTCCTCCTGCCTCCTGCTGCTCTCACTGCATTATGCATCAGCTCTGCATTACAGGTGTCCACAGCATGTTGTGCGTGCTTGGAGCCAACTGGGCCATCCAGCTGGAAGCTGGGATGTGCGTGAGCCAGTTACTCTTCTCTTGGACTTTACTAATCCCCCAGATAACCACTGACTTGCTCTGTCAGTACTTAACAGCATTAGGATCACCTTTCATTGTATTTGTTGACGAGGTTCACCTAGTTTTTACAGTCCTTCTCTTATTTATGCTACTCATTTCCTTTTACTTTTGTCATATTTTGGTTTTGATTGCCCCACATGTGGGCCTGGATCCTATGAAACCCCTATGATCAGAGATACATAAACAGCCATTGGGACTTGGCACAAGTAAGTAAGCAGGTAATGATGACAGAGACCACAGAGCCAGACTCTGAAAGTGAGCGATTCATTTTTAAAAGAAATTCTCTGATGAAAATGGTGCTTTAACATTTTTAGCATTGGTAATTTTAGTTTGAGGGTGTGAGGGGCTGTAAGCTAGTGGGACAACCTGTAAACAGAGATCTCTCAGCTCCGCACCAACAGTCCTGCCCACAACTCAGAGGCGAATTTCTAATGAACTTCTACCACTCTACAGAAACTATGTCCTAGAAGACAACACTGTTTTTTTTTTTTTTACATTTTGGCTAAAAACTGCATAATCATGATATAAATACCACTGGGAACTCCTTAACAATAGATCAAAAGATGATCAGAGTAGGGCTTGAACATATACATCTCTATGTAGCCATGACTGTTCTCAGTTCACTCTGAGAGTTCACTGCAGTCACATCCACCTGCACAAGGGTAGGAGTGTTTCAAACCATCACCAATTCTTCCTAATCACTTGTTCAAACCTTCCTAAAGTCCAGTTCTGTAATTTCCAGAAAAATAGGAGGAGAAATCATTTCCAAGAGGTGCACCAACCTTTTTTAAACGGCCCACTTCTCCACTAAATTTAGAACTGTGCTGTGGTTATCTAATACCTAAGTATGAGTTTGACTGGACACTGGTTCCTGTTATGTTTTCATCCATTCTCAACTAAAAACAAGTTAAAGTTGCCTGTAGTATAGGATGCCCGTAGTATGCTAGTAGGATGCCCGTAGTATGTTACTAGAATGCCCTTAGTATGCTAGTAGGATGCCCGTAGTATGTTACTAGAATGCCCGTAGTATGCTAGTAGGATGCCCTTAGTATGCTAGTAGGATGCTCGTAGTATGTTACTAGAATGCCCGTAGTATGCTAGTAGGATGCCCGTAGTATGTTACTAGGACGCCTGTAGGACGTCTGTAGACCAAAAAGGTTCCAGCTCAGATCCTTAATTTGTAGTTTTTCTTTCTGAAGATTTCAGTGATCCAAACTGCTCTACAGATTAACATTCATAAACTGTTTTTATGTTTTTAATTGCTTTTACTGGGAAAGTATGAAAAAAGTAGCCCACTGTGAAATCTAATTGTGTTTACAGCTGTTAGATAACATATACTAAATACTTTTTCATGTTTTCTCCAGGGGTGGAGCTATGGGGGCAAGAGAGGGGTGCTGCCACATGAAAAAAAGCTTTGCCCTCATAATTTTTGAGCTAATATCATCAATTCAAGCTTCTTTAAGTATAGAAATATCACCTCAGGTAAAAGAACAGCTGTTTTAATATTCATAACAATATTTAAAAAACTGTTAAAACTTGTAATTTTGACATTTTCATTTGTAACGCCCTTCTACTCTTGTTCTCATTTGACACCCTTCCGAAGTGTTCTGCCTACCATAACAGATCTTCTAGCTCCGCCCCTGATTATATTACTAAATATAATTCATATAATAGCAACTAATGAAAGTAAAGCAGATGTAAGTAGCATCACAGAAAAAGGGGCTCCAAGCCAACAGTGAGTCAAAGACTTTGGGTGTCCAGGACATTCTCAGGACTGCTGCTCACATGTGGAGCCTGACTTGTCAGCTTGAAATCTGCATATAATTCAGGTCAACGCTGCTGGCTGGGAAGGTCAAGGGTTAACTCAGCCGAGGGTGAAACTGCTGCTTCATCAGCACCACAGAGATGTGGAGCAGAGAAAAACGAGACCAAGGAGGACGGACACATGCTGTGGAATGTAGGTTAGAGACAACACGGTAAGAGCAGAAGAAAACAAAAAAGTAACGACACCAGCAGCTATCTGGAGCCACATCAGACGTGACGGCCCTCCTGTATACGTCTCTGATTACAGAGTGGATCAGCATTTATCTGCTGGACACCTCTGAGGTTCATGCTTACTGACTGGACAGGTTGGCAAGCGCTCATGCTGGCTCACTAATCCAGACACACAAACAGAAGGAGCTTCGTTCCCTCACAGCCTTACATGGTGTTACAGCAATGCCTCTTGCAGTTGCAGTCCCTGCGTGGGGTTGCTAAGAGCAGTGGATATTCCACAAACAGAGCAACAGTGACCCTGATATCCTGAACAGCAGCCTGTCGGTCCTTCCAGGAACTTGCTGAATTTAGGTGCGAGTACAGCAATGCTGCACTTCTAGTAAGATCAATCAGCTGTTCACAGATGGGATAAATGAGGGACTTCTTAATTTTGTTTTGCCTAAATTGATTTTTGTAATGAGAAGTGAAACAACAGTTAGATGACGGGCACTCATTCATAATCTGACCTGTGGGCTTCCGTCAGTTTGCGCCTCTGCAGCCTTGCTTCTCTGGGGGGTCGAGTGCTGGCCCCGTGCGGGGATGTGGGTCTTCAGGGAAGCTGGAGGCAGAGCGAGAACCGACGGCCGGCTGGGAGCCTGAGGGATGGGCACGGCGCTGTGCACCGGCTTGGGTTTGGGGAGTCCTGACTTCATCTTTGAGGCCACCAGGATGGCTGGCATTTTCTTGGCAGCAGCCGAATGAACATGCGCCCTCCTCCCGCCTCGTCAATCTGTCACGGAAATCCTCACTTCGATTTTAGCAGTTTCAGTAAATCGGAGGGCGTTGCGAGTGTGGAAAAAGTCCAGTTGACTGAAGTAATGGGTCCAAATGATCAGCAGCTGGATTGAAGAAAAGCTGAGCTAAGCATGCAATGGATCTCTCCCATTTGCTCCAATAAAAAGCCCATGAAGGGAAAATGAGACCGGAAAGAAATTTGAAAAATCCAAGAGATCCACAAGCAACATTTCACTTTATACTTGCTGTAGTCCCCAGTTGCCTGGTAGTCTCTTCCATTTGGTTCCAGTTTAGTCAGAACCACTGAAAGGATCCTGCAGCTCGCAGATGAGTTCCTCCTCTTCCAAGCCGCCACACCGCTGCTTCAGCAGGAACGCTTCATCATGGGGAGGAACAGTTGTGAAGGAAAAAAGCAGCAGCAACGCAGCGACGGTCCGCTCACTCCTGCCACTGCTCAGCCTGCGACTGCACAGCCTGAAACGCACTGCACTCCACACTCCTGCCTCCCTCCCTCTCCGTAAGTCGCGGTTAGCAGCAGGTGTGGCTTAGATCAAAACGACATATGTGGAGAAAGGCTCAACACACACACATCAGCGTGTTCCTCCAACCTGCATTCGCCCTGCTCCATTCACTCGCTGGCTTTTTCCAAACACAAATGTCACATTTGCTACGTTGTTTACCTTGGATTCAAGCCTTCCTCATATTTTCCAGCTCAGTGTGGTGGATGTTACACAAGGATTTCCAATGAATTTATTAGCTATGTGTGAGAAAAAGCCCCAGATGACTCATAATATATCAAGTATCCGTAAAGGTTACATTTTATAGCAAGAATAAAAAGTTAAGACTTTCTATAAGAGCATGCTTGAGGATATTAGGAGTTTTACACTGTTCAAATACATCTGAATGTCATCACAATGCTAGAAACAGCCTTCATTGAGTGTTAAAAGTATGAAATACAGTGTTAGTGTCATCAGCTGATACAAGAATTTATTAAATTATTTATTTTTTTACATTTGTCAACACTTAGAAGTGAATTACCATATTCTACGCACTACAAAATGCACCAGATTATAAGGCACACCATCAATGAGTGGTCTATTTGTAAACTTAAGTCATATATGAGGCACTTTAAGATTTAGAGATTAGTCTGTCACTCTAAAACTTGTTTGTAACACGCTACCTGTTAGAAGCATTAGCCGTGTTAGCATATTTACAATACCTGTAAATCCCAACCTTGCTTGCAACACATAAAAAACCGACTGATACTGCTAAATCAAACGTTTCTGTGACTATGCTAACTCCCAACCTCGTTAAAAACACAAGAAAAAAAAAAACAGTTTAACAATGCTACATGTTAGCCATATTAGACATGTTAATCACGTTAGCTTATTTAAATACGTGTAACTCCCAACCCTGTTTGCAACACATAAAAAAGACTGATATTGCTAAATCAAACGTTACTGTGACCATGCTAACTCCCAACCTTGTAAGTAATATGGAAAAAAATTAGTCTAACACAGCCACATGCTAGCCATGATAGACGTGTCAGTCACGTTAGCATATTCACAATACCTGTAACTATCAACTTTGTTTAAAACATGTAAAAACACAGACTGATACCGCTAAATCAAACGTTACTGTGACCATGCTAACTCACAACCTTGTTAGTAACGCTTAAAAAAACACAGTCGGACACTGCTACACGTTAGCCATATTAAAAGCGTTAGTCACATTAGCATATTTACAGTAGCTGTGACTAACAACCCTTTTCACAACAAGTGTTCGCATATTTTACATTTTACATATTTAACACCTGTAACTTACAACCTTGTTTGCAATAAGTAAAAAAAACTAATATTGCTAAAGCAAATGTTACTGTGACCATGATAACTCCCAACCTTCTTAGTAACACAGAAAAAAAGTCTAACACATCCATCCATCCATCCATTTTCCTAACCGCTTCATCCCTTTCGGGGTCGCGGGGGTGCCGGAGCCTATCCCGGCTACTGATGGGCGAAGGCGGGGTACACCCTGGACAGGTCGCCAGTCTGTCACAGGGCCTCAATCACACACCCAATCACTCTCACATTCACACCTAGGGGCAATTTAGAGTCACCAATTAACCTATGAAGCATGTTTTTGGACGGTGGGAGGAAGCCGGAGTCCCCGGTGAAAACCCACGCATGCACGGGGAGAACATGCAAACTCCACACAGAAAGGTCCCAGCCGGGAGTCGAACCGGGGCCTTCTCGCTGTGAGGCGAGAGCGCTAACCACTGCGCCACCGTGCAGCCCAGTCTAACACATGTTAGCTATATTAGAAGTGTTAGTCATGTTAGCTTAGTCCCAATCCCTGTAGTAACAGCTGTTTGAAACACATAACAGACACAGCTAAGTCAAACCTTACTGAGTGTGCTAACTCCCAACCTTGTTAGAAAAAAATGTCTAACACAGCTACCTGTGAGCCGTATTAAAAGCGTTAGTCACATTAGCATATTTACAGTAGCTGTGACTAACAACCCTTTTCACAACAAGTATAAGAAAACCTGATACCAGTAAAGAAAAGGTTACTGTGACCGCACTAATTCTCAACCTTGTTAGCAACATGGGGAAAAAAATACAGCTGCATACATACACATTGCATATTTGCAATACTTTTAATAATAACCGTGTTTGCAACATGTAAAAAAAACTGATAGATATTCCTAAATCAACGTCTAAAAAAACACAGTTGGAGGCTGCTAGACATTAGCTGCATTAGTATATTCACATCAACACCTACATTTGTTTGCAGTAAAATTTTTCTATATATATTTTTGGATGCAGTGACCACTGTCAGTAGCTGCATCATTAGTATGAGCAGTTTTACTTGTAAATTATCTTAATATGGGTCCTCTGCTATGAGAAATGACATGTTAAAAACACAAAAAAGACTATTTTCATTGGAGTGTGTTTAAGACTTTTTAGTGTGCCTTATTGTATAAAAACACTGTAATCTTAAAAACGTGTACCTGCAGTAAATTCAGCCACTAACAGAGGGATGTTTATAATTTTGAGACAGCTGTGACCTGACCACATGCACAAAACGTGAAAGCTGTAGTTATGTGTCTGTCCTAATTACAGTGAGAATCAAGTTCATTACCACTACCTGGGTTGAAGTCATAAAATGACCCATTGTGGCATCAGATGTTGCTTTTTACCAGTGAGAAGACAAAACAGTTTCCTGTCCCAAAGGAGAGAGACCAATCAAAACACCGTTATTCTATCATACACAGGCTAACCTTCAGTTTGACAGGTTTAGCTTCTCTACAAGTACCAGTTCAAAAATGATTTTAGTACAGTAATCGAAGTATGTCATTATATCAGAACTCTTTGCAATAGCTTTTCCTATTTTGATGAGTGTCATTGTTTTTCCAATGCATAGCCTTAAAAACAACAGAAGTATTCTAAATATTCAGAACATAGCAAAACAGCAGCTAAAAGGAGGACAGTAAACATCTTCCAATAACATTAAACTTTACCACTGTAGGAATACTTGCTATGAGTGAGATGTTATTGCAATGTAGATGTAGAAACCATTTCCAAAATTCAAAGTCAGAGTCACAACTGCCCTTGTGAGTGGGTATGGGGTGTTTAAAAAAAACATGTGTCCCAGATAAGATATGATGGTGTAGACTGTTCTGTAAGCCCATAAAACCTGAAAATGTTTATGCAATTTTTCTACGGGCATGCTGTGAGGTTCTGACAAGCTCTTACACAACACATGAGGGTAAGTAAGGGTGAAGTAGGTGAGAAACATTACAAGTTTTTTATTTTTTCAACCTTCCCAAATCCTGTGCACTGTTCAAGGACCCTATTAGGGCTGTTCAAGGGATGACTGAGCACTACTCGTGATGCAGCCTGATTGAGGAAAATAGTGTAGTTTGTGTGGAAATCCTACAGGCGTCCTACAGGCACTTCCATGTCATCCCGTGTGCTGCGTTCAGTAAAGCCTTGTTTCCACTGAGCGGTCCGATATGGGAGGACTAGCATGGTATGGCCGGACTCTGGCGCCAACCTTCCACCAGAGGCAATTTGGGGTTCAGTGTCTTGCCTAAGGACACTTTGACACATGGGTAGGCAAGGCGGGAATCAAACCTGCAATCTTCCGATCAGGAGTCGACCGCCCAACAGCTGCACCACGGCCGCCCCCTCTATGACCCTTCTCGGACCCACTGCACTTTTTCAGGTGCAGGTGCATATAACTAATGCCTGTATCAGTGTAATTAATGGTGAGAACAGAAACCACCACTTTTACTTGGTCCCCAGAAGAATAACAGATACAAAGACTTCTCTAGTTATTTCTAACCTTTGTCTTTATAAAAAAAGAGAAGCAAGCGAGATTCCAGACTCGACTACAGACTCACGTCTCTACACTGGACCATTTTGCATTATGGAGACAAGATAATCTTGTTCTTTTGAGGGAGAGGAGAAGCACACGTCCAGACGGCTTTAGAAGAAGATTAACCCTTGTGGTGATGCTATTAGTAAAGTAATCTTGATCCTGTTATGTTTTTCCTTAAGTTATGTAAATGTTTGAATCTAATTATGGTTTGGTGTTGTGTTGGTGCGAGTGCAATCATACCGGTTGCATTAAAATGGAGACATCTTTGATACAGTCGGCCATGCTATGCTACTTTTTAACAAGCTATGACTGGAAAACTGGGTGGGTCTCACTGGGCCAGTACTAAACTGGTTCAAAACGTACTTAGAAAACAGGAAATATTTTGTGTCAATTGGTAACTTCACTTCTGAGCCAATAGAAATTACATGTGGAGTGCCCCAAGGCTCCATCCTGGGACCACTTCTATTTAACATCTACATGCTCCCACTGGCCCAGGTTATAAAGAACAACAACATTAGTTACCATAGCTATGCAGATGACACACAGATATATATTAGACTGACACCAGGAGACCGAGGCCCTGTACAGGCTCTTGGTAAATGCATTGAGGACATTAATGACTGGATGTGTCACAACTTACTTCAATTAAACAAAAACAAAACGGAGGTTATTGTCTTTGGGGCTAAAGAAAAAAGGTTGGACGTCACTACAGAGCTTCAATCTATTCAACTAAAAACTACCAACCAGGCCAGAAACTTGGGTGTAGTGATAGACACAGACCTACATTTTGATAAACACATTAAGGCAGTCACTAAATCAGCCTATTATCATCTCAAAAATATCTCAAGGATTAAAGATCTGATGTCTAAGCAGGACCTGGAGAAACTAGTGCATGCTTTCATCTTTAGTCGACTTGATTACTGTAACAGTGTTTTTACAGGACTACCAAAAAAATCCATCAGGAAACTGCAGCTTATTCAGAACTCTGCTGCTCGGGTTCTCACAAGGACCAAGAAAGTAGACCACATCAGTCCAGTTCTGAGGTCTTTACACTGGTTACCTGTCTGTCAGAGGATAGACTTTAAAGTTCTGTTACTGGTTTATAAAGCTTTGAATGGTTTAGCACCAAAATACATGACTGACCTCCTGACCCAGTATGTACCAGCCAGACCTCTCCGGTCATCTGGATCCGGTCTTTTATCAGTTCCTAGAGTCAGAACTAAACATGGAGAAGCTGCATTCAGCTTCTATGCACCACAGATCTGGAACAGACTTCCAGAAAACCTTAGATCTGCTGAAACACTCAGTGTATTTAAATCCAGGTTAAAGACTCACCTGTTCTCAGTTGCATTTGATTAATATGTATTCAAAAGTTTACGTCCGCACTGTTTATCTATGCTTGTTTCAAAATCCTATTACTTTCTATTATTTTATTTTAATGATCACGCCTTCACTATTTTTTATTGTTTCGTTTAATGTTTAATGTAAAGCACTTTCAATTGTGTCTGTACATGAAATGTGCTATACAAATAAACTTGCCTTGCCTTTGATACTGGATGTATAACCCGCAGCAGTAATGACGTCTTGAAGTGTGTTTTTCATGTTACTTTCTTGCAGTTTTTGGCTTAAGGGTAACATGAACGCAGAGATGTCAAACCATTTTTTGATTGACTAACTCAGTGACTGCATGCATGATCATTTGAAGTACTGTAAGGTCTTTTTCTTCTGGATTATGAGCATTACTGACGTGATGACAACTGCTCAGTGCAGATCATAGACATACAGTTTGCTCTGCTACGTACCCTGTCATCTGTTGACGACTGAAAAGCTCAGGGGGCCTCCCTAACATCCTGAAAACACAACTCAGTGGAGGTCCTTTGAAATCTATAGGAGCTTGCATTGGCTCCACCCGGCCCGCCTCAGAGGTCTCTCTCGTGGAAAATGAAAAGAGCAGGAAAAATAATGCACAGCATAACAAGGGAAACTTCCATTATTTTTCTTCCTCTATGATGTTAAACATATGTCCGACCTCATGGATCACATCACGGCACTTCACAGAGGAGGGGGGGAAAAAAAGCAGTCAAATGTGATTTATGTTGCAAACTTTGAAGATACCTGATGAGAGTCCAGTGAAGTCTAATAATAGAGCTGGTTTGGCAGTAAATGGGCGGTATTGACAGTAATAACTAGGACACCCACTGCAGTCCTCGGCTGTATGTTTATCCTCCATTTCTCCCCAGAATAATAAACATTCATGTGGGGTAGATAGATAGTGGGAGTTTTAGAGAGCTCTGGAGCTGTGGGCAGCAGTTCATGTCAACAGCGATGACATAGAGACTCAATAGGTGCTGTTTTAAATTATCAATAGCTCCAGAATGTGGTTTGACTGCAGAGTTACACTGAGGCTAGCTATTACTAACACGGCTAAGTTTTTCCGCACTTCTCAAGTATAGGGAATTCAAGAAATATCTGCAGTTATGCTATTACAAAATCCTGTTGGCCATGGTCTTCAGTGAAAAAAAAATTTGAAAAAAAAAATCACAGAACCCTTTGACAATGACCTTAAAAAAAGTGTGCATAATATGTTTTTTAACCCTTTAACTGCCTGCTCAACCAAATGGTAGAACACTTTTAGAAAACTTATTTTTAAACACATTGATTATGAGTAGGGCTACCTCAAATGATGATTTTAATTGTCGACTAACTGGCAATTGATTACTGCTACATTTGCTGCACTGAGACTATTTTATGTGACACTGGGTGTCTTTAATTTTGAAAGGACATTATATAAACCTCTTTCAAAGGTTAAAGCATTTTCATATTTTGTGGAGACAAATTAATTGTTTTGTATTAATAAATTTGTATTTTATTGGCAAAAAATAGCATTTTGTGGCACACGAAACTGTTTTGGGGGCACAAACAAGTATTTAGTGGGCACAAGTTGGTATTTTCCATCCACAAATGAGTGTTTTGTGGACACAAATTAGTATTATGTGGGCAAAATTGTGTATTTTCTGGAAAAAAATTGTGTTTTGTGGAAAAATAATTAGTATTTTGTGAGCAAAAAAAATGTATTTTGTGGAAAAAGGGTATTTTATCTTTGTGTTCATGTTTCATTTCTGCCACAAAAAAACAAACAAAACAGTTTAAATATATTAATCATAATAGAAAAAGGCGACGTAAGATTTTGTGGCTCCGATTGGGTTGAGGTCTGTAATAATTGACCCCTTAATGTGTTGAAGTTTGTAGATCTTTGCAATAAGCAGCAGGAAAAAACATTTTTTTATTGATTTCGTCTTGATGGTAGGTAAAGAGTTAAATAAGGGGAAAAAGAATACACCACCACTGCAGTGATGGTGCATCCTCCAAGGAAATCCTGTCATGCAATGACAGCATTTCTAAAGACACCCTGCCCTGCAAGATGCAGCAATATCGACGTTCTTCCAACTCATGAAGATCGGCTTTGTTGTAGAAATGCTTTTTTCACTTTGATGGCTTTGTCTTAATCGGGCCCCTTGTTTTTAAACTAAGGGTTTTATTTTCTTTTAGAACCACAAAGAGTCACAGTCTATTTTAGCTGAGCGCAAGAGGAGATTCTGAGCAAGGCCGGGATGTCGAGCATCGACTTCCATAGCGGCATTAGCATGGCAGGGAGGGAATATTGTGCTGTGAGAAGCCCCCATTTCTTTTAGTTGAGTCAGAATTAAAAAGGGGCCCTGATGAATCATTCCTGATGGTCAAAAGTCTGTTTTACAGGTCATGGCTATCATCTGTGACGAGAGAAATGAATATAACGTTTCAGATATCACAGTAAAGCAAAATCAAGGACTGTGGCCTTAGGTCCTCAAAAAAGACATTTGTAACTGTGTGAGTGCCTTGTAAGCATTAACACATTATTATTATCAGACATTGTTTTTGTTTTTAATTTTTTCCTTCCTTGAACTTATGCGAAACAGCAAGTCATCACACTGGGATACAGAGAAACGGGAGTATTGCTGAAAGCGCTCCATTCAGAAGCAGCTCCTGCGCGACAAGATAAAGATCGCCTTAAAAAAAAGACTGAATGAGAAAGAAATGAACCTGATCTCTCAACATCATCCGGGTCTTCCGTACATTGTAAATGAGATGTACAGTCAATGCTTCCATGTAGAAATGAAACCATGGCGGTAGTTCCTCCCACACGAGTCCAGTTTATAAACAAATTTTTGAACAGGCATTGAGCTTAGATTTTTAAATCCCGCTTGGTGTGAACGCCGCATTACGTCAGACTTGACAGTAGGGCTGCACCGATTTGTAAAATAATCAACTATTAAAATAGTCAACGTGTAATTTAATAGTCGATTATTCGTTAATTTATATTATATGCAGTCGGAGTGTAGTAAAGTTGAAAGTTATGATGGCATTCTGCTAGCTTTTTGGATTATTTTGGCATTTATTAAGGATTTTTAAGGTTGTTCCGGAGTTTAGCTAATATTTCAGCTACATGCTAGCTGTTTTGGCTAATTTAGGATTGTTTCAGTTTTTTAGGCAATTTTGGAGTTTAACTATGTCAGCTACATGCTAGCTGTTTTGGCTATCTTAGGGTTTTTTCAGTACTTTAGGCCAATTTCACATTTAACTAATTTAATTTAACTGTCAGCTTTAGCGTTTTCAGCTATCAGCTTCAGTGATTTCGGCTATCTACTTCAGCATCTTCAGCTATCAGCACTATCATCTTCAGCAGCCATATTCAGTTTACAGCATTCACACTAGTATTATCGCAGATAACGCTATATATCTAGTGTTTAGTTAGTTTAAAACTAATGATGGTTTTGATGTGTGTTTTACATCCAGTTTGCGCATCACCCGATTTGTCAACTAATCAGAAAAAATAATCGGTGATTAGTCGACTATTGAAATAATCGTTTATGGCAGCACTACTTGGCAGATTTTTCAGAAAGTGCGACTATTACATTTGTTTTAATTGTGCTTTCTTTTGGTTCCTGCAACATAAATACAATACATGTAAAAGCCAAGTAAACTCTTAGTTTTCACCAGTAGCATAGTGCTATTTTAATACAACATCTCTGTCAACAAACTAATTAAAACTCAAATCATCCAGTTATTCATTCTCTGTGTATTAAGATTCGCCCCTTTATCTGCCCCCAGCATCTGCTCTAGTGCCCTCACCCCCAAACAGCATGCCAGAGGCATGCTAGAAATGTAACGTAGTGTGGAAACAGAATTTCTAAAGCTCTGTCTGCATTCAAACAACTAGCAATGATCATTTTTGAAACTAAATAAAAATATATTCTTGAGAAGCACGAATGCATTCCCCTCATCCGCTGTTCCTGCTGAGTTTATTCATAGCGGTCAACAGAGCAGAAGAAGAAGAAGGCTCTTGGCTGTTGGAGATGTGCTAAAGCGGAGCAGCATCTTGACATTTCACTGTGGATTCAGAGTTTTTCCAGCTTGACCTACACACCACTTTCTCACATCCACGCACACACAAGCACATGGGCATAAAATCTCTCCATAATGAACAGTGGCAGCTCTAGAAGGCGGGACTGTGCGGTCCGTGCTCCCCAGGAGAGCTCTGGCGTGGCTGAAACAACACTGGCAACACACGGTCGGGGCAAACTTACACCAACAACAACGAAAGTGTCTGTAAATATTACCATCTCATTTATCTCAGGGGGATCAACTGAGGAGTCACAGAAAGTCCTGTTTGCTTAAATCATGATACCATGAAAATGATACAACAATAGAGCCCGAATGGAACCAAAGAAACAAAAACATGTTTGTGTCTGGATGTGTGGGACAAACACATTGTTTTACCTTAGATGCTCCTTCTTTCAGATGAACAACCACTGTCCATACAAAGAGTCAAGGTTTTCCTCTTCATATGCTGTTTTTAGTAAAATTGCTTGAAGCATCCATGAGTTAGGAAATAAGTATGGCAACCTACAGTGCTGCACCATCAAAGCCATACAACAAAAAGGAGGCGTCCATTTTGAAAAAAGGTCCTCTTTTATAAATGGTTGTCCCACCCTGTCCCCAAACCAGAAATTCAAAATAATAGAATAAAAATATGTCTCTCATTTAATATCAATTCCTAAACAAAAACACAAAATAAAAAGAAATCATTTTTTATTTTAAACAGGCATGTTAAAGGAGACCAAAATCACTGGACTTCCTGTTCCAGGAAGTGCTCGCAAAAACAGGAAGTGAACAAATAAAACACCAAACCAAAATCCAGTGACAACTATTTAACTAAACAAAGTGAAATGCAATAGATGTTACAGCTGGACAG
>NC_050514.1:6506744-6507311 GCF_002922805.2 Oryzias melastigma
TGCTTCTTGAAACGGGCCCCAGTAGTCAAGGTGTTGAATCGTCCAAGAGAATCTGGCTACAGAGAAAAAAAACGGCGCCCAAAAATTAATACCTGGAAGTCCCTCCCCCTGCCAGAGCCGGCCGCAAAAAAAAATATCATTTTAAGCTTTCAACATTTTTTCCCGTTTCTTCTCTCTTTTATCGACCGTTTTTGATGGGTTTTTTTCTCTGTGACACTCTCTGTCTTTCACGGCTGCAATCCACTGATTCACCGAGAAAAAAAGTTACAGTTTATACACATTCAAAGGCGTAAAAGCTGATAGTTCTGAAAAGGTTTTAAACTTTCATTTTGAAAAGATTCCCTAAAGTTCAGGAAATTTTTGCTTGTTCAGCCGGCTAAAGTTATGATCTCTGCTTCCGGCTACAGGTTGATTCTGGCGCCATGTTGCATGTGACCAGAGGCCCCTCGAATTGTCCGGGCTTGTGGCGTGTGCTGAAGCTGAAAGGTTTCCAAGGAAAGATCTCAAAGATTTCCAAACAGTTCTAAGGTCAGATACAAAATAAATGGGTCTGGTGGATGAAATGTA
>NC_050514.1:6507399-6508373 GCF_002922805.2 Oryzias melastigma
TGGGATAATGACCTTTGAGGTGTCCATTATCAGAAATAAATGCACAATGCAAGGGTGTGAACCGCCCCTCATACCAGATTCAATTCAATTCAACTATATAGCCCAATATCACAACACAGTTGTCTCAATGGGGCTTCACAGCAAAAACTGTCCAAAAACATAGAATCAGTCATAAAATACAAACAATAACTGATTGTTAAGCTCAACTACAGAGACCGTGGACATCCCCATCCTTAGGCCCTTCTTCTTGGATGGTTAATGCCTCCATGTAATCCATCGATACTGATAATACACACCTCAAAGGTCATTATTCTGCTTATACCAGAGTCAGTTATGAAAAAAACAATATTTAATAAATCATCAGTATTGTAATTTTATTATTTTAGTGGACTATTAGATACGCAGTGCGCCGTGTTGTCATGGTAACAGCTACCAAGCTTGCACCAACCTCGCTCTGCTGCAGTGAAGGAAGGTGATATTTATGCTAAACTTCCTGTTCAGTGATCCAAAATATCATTTCAGACGGTAAAACTGATCTCTTGGCAGCAAAAGTTGGTTTAAAAGAAACACAATCTTCAAGTAGTTTCCTAAATTGTTTTTATTGCAAGAATTATCCACAATTAACTCCGATCATTCACCAACAAATATTTTTTTTCCTTGAATTATAATAAATGTATTCATAATCACATGTTTGGAATTTCTGTTGCTTCAGTTACCAACTAGTATTTAGACCAGCGCAATAATATATTTAGGTTACTATTCTTTATCATTTATTTTTCATTCAGTTCTCTATGTCTCTGTTTGTTTGGTGCAGTGCAATTCATGTGTTGCCCCCCCCCCCCTCCGGGGCAGTGAGAGAGATTCCAGATTCCAGGTGAAGTGTCTGTACTCAATGCATATCTGCTTTTCTTTTTGGCTACAGATTCTGCAAAACTTCATCAGGCAGCAGTACTAGAAATTCATGTTTGACACCA
>NC_050514.1:6508808-6534390 GCF_002922805.2 Oryzias melastigma
ATCATTCATTTTTCATTCAGTTCTCTATGTCTCTGTTTGTTTGGTGCAGTGCAATTCATGTGTTGTCCCTCTTCCCCCTCTGGGGCAGTGAGAGAGATTCCAGATTCCAGATGAACTGTCTGTACTCAATGCATATCTGCTTTTCTTTTTGGCTTCAGATTCTGCAAAACTTCACCAGGCAGCAGTACTAGAAATTTAACACCAAACATCACATTTAAATAATTTTAACACATGCAAATGATAAATGGGCTTTATTATATTTGTGTTGACATCTAAAGTTGATATATACCCATTTGAAAAAGAGATTACTTAATATAATCAAAAGGCTAAAAGCCACAGCATTCAGATCCATCCAGCCACAGACACATAGATCCATAAACATCTTTGTTTTCCTCATCTGAGCAGCATCTGGATCAAAACCGTATGCTGGACAGCTCTGATATTGTTCAACATTTTAATGTTAGCTTGAGGGTGTGAGGGCAGTAAACTACTAAACTAGAGGGAGAGAGTGTAAATAGAGAGCTCTCAGGAGATGGGAAGGGGGGATGGGGTTGCTCCACAACATAGACGCAAATTTCTAATGAACTCCTGCCGCTCTGCAGAAACTATGACGCAGGAAATGACAGTTTTCTTGATTTACGCTAAAAATGACATAATCATAATTTAAAAATCACTGGGGACACTTTAGATCAAAAGATTGGGTCTTTAAAGATGGTTTGATTCAAACGGCTCATATCGGCTTTACAAAACATAAAGAAGACTTGTTTCAAAGACAGGACAATATTTGAAGCTATTTAAGGAAGTATTACCCTTTTTAGGCCATGTAGAAATCTACAGCAAAATAGCCTAAATGAGCTGTGCTTGACCGCGCTGAGTAACGTGGCTTCAGCGGGGTGAACAGAAAAGCAGAAATTGCCCTCAGATGCACTCAGGCAGAGAGTCAAAGCTAGACAGAGGAGACAGCAGCACCCAAACAATCGTCTCCTCGCGGTACGCCGGGCTGACATAAAGAAACCAGAGTAGAGCTTTGGCTCCACACTATCTGTCCCTGGCTTTTGTTCCCTCATTAGGATCTTTTCTATCTCTGATCTTGTCAGGGACAATGGTCCTTCTGGGGGACCAGTTCAATCCTAATTAGGAGCTAGGTTGTTTTAGAAGCTAGTTATCGGGAAAAAGTTGTGTTTGAGATCCGTGTGTATGTGGTAAAGGAAGGCTGTGAAACCGGAGGACAAATACATATGGAGAGAGATCCTGCATCGATTTGACATTTTGTCCATGAACTGCTGCCTCAGTGGATTTACCTGACAAAGGAAAACAGTGGTTAATATTTCATGAATGGACTCGGGTGAAACAAAGGACAACATACAGGAATGAAAATGTTCCAAATTATAAATCTGATTTCCTTCAAGTGTAAATGTAAATTTCAGCCTAGAATCCACAGATTAGCATACAGATCCAACCGCCCTGCCCCCACAAGCAGGTGACATTCAACAGCGCCCGTCCAGCTTTCCCTGGTCAGAGAATCGATACAGATGAGACTAAAACAGCAATGAAGCAGCCCGGCCTCGAGCTCTAACAGTAATTACCTTCCACCGCTGGCACGAAACCACTTATTGTCGTTTCTGTCCTCAGCGACAGAATCTACGGGTGAAGGGAGAAAGACGAGGACAGGGAGGGCTTCAAAACGCAGAAGAAAACGAGCAGATGGGGGAAGACTAAAGACTAAAAAGATGCTTTTTGCATTTTGGAAAATATACATTAAAGTCCAAGGAGCTGTTGTTGTTTCAGGAATTCACAGGAGCAGAATTGATCAACTGATCCATGTATTCTAATTCAAACACGGAAGAGATGTTCTCTGTTTGAGATTTTTAGTTTAGTTTTAGTTGCCAGCAGGAAATCATAAGCTTTGAATTCAATACTTGTTGCATTTTATAACTCCTTTTTAAGTTTTTATTTGCTTCCCTTTTCTAACATTTACTTTTTTGTCTATGTCAAAATTCTATTTCCTGTGACAGAGAAGTTTTTAAATTCTATTTACGTGAAATTGTAGAGTTTCTTACTTTGCATATATATATAAAAAATCTGAAAGACTGATGCTAGCCAGATGACAGCATCTGTGAACATCAATATTCAGCTGTATCAAGAGTTACTGTTCTAAAATAAGCAGAAGAGACAAAACCCAAGGTTGAAGGGACACTGTTGGAAATTAACCTGAACACCAAAACACAACTTACAACGGAGCCAACAACCGAAGCATGACCAAACGTGGAGACAATAGTGGTAGTGGAGGAGTGTCCACTCTGAGACTGGTAGGACATGGGTCATGGTCGAGTCTTATCAAAGACTGTAAAATTGGGATCCAGTGTCTCTCGGCCTCACACTCAGCATGAAAGGGTTGGATTGGGGGGTTGATCCACCAAATGGTTCTAGAGTGCGGCTGTGTCTGTAGCTCACCACTCCCCCAGGGAATGTGTTGAATCCAGAGAATGTTCACACACTTAAAAGTGTGACGACTAATGGAACGACAAGTTAGACCAAAGTACTAACGGAACACAACTGAGACCATGAATGAATTAAATAGCTCAAGCTAAAACTGTTCCATTAATATATATTTAAAAGAAATAAACACAAAAACGACAAACATGGCAACACAAACCAAATCAATAACAATCAACCAAAAGTTCACAACTAAAGGTAGAGACCCTGACATTACAGCGATAGAGTGAAAACTTTGTGACAAAGAATTTGGATTTTTATTCATCTGAATATAATCCAAATATGACGTAAATTAGTTGCTGGATTTATGCAACACAATTTTTTAAAAAGGAGCCAAAAAGTATCGTCCAGGATTGAAAGAAAGAAATTGGATCCCTGTACGTAATCCTGTTCATTTCATCAGATATATTTGTCCCTTCATACTCCCTATGTCTGTGATAAGGTTAGCATTAATTACAATTGTATTAGGGGACATTTACATATTCTACCAGAAAAAAGCCCTCAGGGATCATGAAACCCTCAGTTTTGACATTTGGACATCTCTGATAGGATCTAAAACCACCTGTGTCCAACACACACTACAATCATTCTGACAATACAACAGGCAACTAATCAAACATTAGAATCAGAAACTATAAAATAGAGAATAGAAAAGGGATTTAGTCATGAAATCTACATACTTTTGACTTTACCAGCTTGCCTATTTCCTTTTTAAAAAAAAACAAACAAAAAAACAACAACTCAGAAGGTCTAAATAAAAAAATGAATTCAACAGATATACTGTATCGATATTCATAATGTGAAATTTATCAAATTCCTTCTTCTTTTCGGCTTTTCCCTTCAGGGGTCGCCACAGCGAATCAGTTTCCTCCATCTAAGCCTGTCTTCAGCATCCTCCACTCTAACACCAGCCACCTTCATGTCTTCATTCACTGCATCCATAAACCTCCTCTTTGGTCTTCCTCTAGACCTCTTTCCTGCAGCTCTAGACTCAGCATCCTTCTACCAATATATTCACTGTCTCTCCTCTGAACATGTCCAAACCATCTCAGTCTGGCCTCTCTGACTTTATCTCCAAAACCTCTAACATGTGCTGTCCCTCTGATGTATTCATTCCTGATCCTATCCATCCTGGTCACTCCCAAAGAGAACCTCAGCATCTTCATCTCTGCTACCTCCAGCTCTGCTTCCTGTCTTTTCTTCAGTCCCACTGTTTCTAGTCCAAACAACATGGCTGGTCTCACCACAGTCTTGTACACCTTTCCTTTCATTTGTGCTGAAACTCTTCTGTCACACATCACACCTGACACTTTTCTCCACCCATTCCAACCTGCTTGCACTCTCCTCTTCACTTCTTTTCCACACTCTCCATTACTCTGTACTGTTGACCCTAAATACTTAAACTCCTCCCCCTTCTTTATCTCTTCTCCCTGTAACCTCACTCTTCCACTCTGGTTCCTCTCATTCACACACATGTACTCTGTCTTACTGCGGCTAACCTTCATTCCTCTCCTTTCCAGGGCAAACCTCCACCTCTCTAACTCCACCTCCACCTGTTCCCTGCTCTCACTACAAATCACAATATCATCTGCAAACAAGATATACCACATAATCATCTTTTGATGTAACAAATTGAAATGTTTGTCTTCCTGATTGAGAATGATTCCTCCTCTAAACAAAAGTAGGTGGTTTTAACTTCACCCAGAGTCAAAATAAAGAGTTTATGTGCCTGAGGAGCATACTGTAATTGCTCTGAAATCTGCATCAGTTCAACCCGAATTTTACGATGAAGTGCACAGCGCCCACTTTCTGCGTCAAACCTTCCATCTGGCGTGCACTCGCAATTTTTATGGCAGGAGGGTGATGTTTTTGGCAGAGGGTTGTACTCTGAATTCACAGTAGATGAGGCATTATGGGAAAATTGTGATAAAAATCAGAAGCACGTCTTACCTGTAAAGCAGGACATGAATGGAGGTCAGGAGGAGACGGCACAAGAAAAAAAGAGAGAGAGGCACAGGTTAGTAATACAATTTATGAGTCAATCAATAAATCTGTATTAATCAGTTAACTTAGACTTGTAAAATAGGATGCTTTAGATAAAGACTTGGACACACTTGTGATTTTATCAGGTCTTGATGAGTTTTCATGAATTGAGAAAGTTTTATGTAAAGCGTGAGAATGAATTTGTGTTTTCTTATGAATTCCCGATGTTGCACAGTCAGTAACACACTTAAGGAGCAGAGAAGTGCTGCCTAAAGCTGCCCACCCAGTTCAGCTCCTAACACAACCTCCACGCGGCTCTGAGAGTGATGTCAAGCCCATAAAAGGTGTTTTATAGCAGACATCCTGAAACCTACAGGGGAGCGCTCAAACACCTGTTTTAGTGCAAAAACAACATTTGGTTGCTTCTGCTGAGCTGAGAAGTTGTGGAAAAGACGATTTTACAGCATAAGCAGGAAATGAACATCACCACCGACAAAAATACGAGTCTTGATGTAAACATGTTGGTTATAAAGAGAGGAAATCAAATCTAAGGCGCCATTTCCTGCCTCAAGCCTTTGATGGAAGTTGAAGGGTTACAATGAACTTTATGAAATCCTGTAAAAAAAAAAGAAGGAAAAACCTTCAAAGATTCAAAGCAGAACTTTTAAATGATCAAAGCTTGACGAGCAACGTGCCAACTCCAAGCCACACTGGAATTAAAGGCTCTAATTTGGCAACAGTCGGGGGGAATGTTTCCAATCAAGAAGCCACACCAACAAGTGAGTGCTTCACGTAAAACAAAAACCAGCAGCCAAAAAACTCTCAGCTGCACAGCAATTTGTAGAAACCAAATGTTGAAAGGATCGTTTTTCCCATTGACGGTACGAAGTTCAACTGATTGACGTTTTAATTGGAATCAGAAAAGCCAAAGGAAAAACTTTTATTAATTAAAAGAGCAACAAACTCTATTAACTCAGCAACATAAGAATATTTAGTTCTGTCCGGATCTACCATGCAGACAATAATCACATACAGTCATTGAAAATTAACCTCGGGTTAGGCTTTGAGTATAATATCACTGCTGTCATTTTGATTCCTACAAATTGTTTGAACAATGTTGTCACATCAAATGTGTGTTCTTGAGTTGAAGCTTGTGAGGTGGTACAAATGCAGTATTTCAGCTCGATGTTCATGTCTTCCCTTACCAAAAATAAGTATACTTAAAGTATATGTCCTAAAGGATTCATAATTACAAAAAAGGTCTAGATCTAGATCTAGATCTGCTGGAGCCTGGGAAGCGGAGCTTGCTAGCTTGTTAAGCTGTCTACCGAACGGCTAGCTAGCGTAGCCGTCGCGTCAGCTCCATGGGTTTCGTGACTCCCTGGCAACCTGTCCATGATGTATCCCCACCTTTGCCCATCGGGGACAGTTGCTGCTGGGCGAGGATAAGAAAATGGATGGAAAGAGTTTTATTTTGTGTTTAAAGGTCTGACTATATCAATCAACCCTGCTTAGCTGTGCCAATACTCTGTGTTATTTATATGACATGTTTGCATAATAATATATTTGTGAAATAGATCGCGTGCATCTCTGAACTATGAGACTGATCTGGCCTCTTATTTTTGTTGCTAACAACAAGCTGTATCGAGGAAGTTTGGATCCAACTAACCAGGTTTTAGAGTCAAGAGCTGGAAGGACTGCAGCAATAGAAAAGTGAGACACCAACGCCTGACTTTGAATTTGATTTGTTTGTACAGAGCTGCAGACATGTTGACCAGCCAGACAGACAGTTATCCTCATTAACTTGCAAATGACGACAACAAGATTATGTAAATTCAATTATTTATTCTTAAACAGCTGCATTCCAAATGCATCATCTCCAGTCAAATCCTAATGACATTGTCCTTGACCGCTCATTCCACCAAAAGTCAGGCTGACTTATTGTGGGAGTGGGGCGCTACAGAGGTGCTGTCCCGGCAACAGATGCCACTCTATAAGCACCTCTATTGTTTCTGACAGTGGCAATCTGGAGACCAGATTAGAAGTGCTGTTTGTTAGTAAGCAATCCTTTAAAGAGCTTAGTGAGTGGGTCTCGCCTGCTTCCAACAGTGTGCTGGGTCAAGAAGGCACCAGTTCCACGGCCCACTCCACACTTAGAGCTAATCCTGTTCCCTCCACAGCAATCGTGACCTACCGAAGCCGAACACACAAGCAGGGCACAGGCGGCCAAAATACAACCTACTGAGAGAACATGTCTGTTCTTTACATGACAAAAGGAGTTCTAGACTGATCTAAGATGAGTCTGAAAGACACATGCTGAAGCAGGAAGATCAGTGTACCAGATAAAAGTAAAGAGTGCTTCAGTGATAGAGCTTTTACGCATTTGTATGTCGTTGATTTGGCTTTATTTCAGGTAAGGACGTTTGAAAAGAACACACATAATAGGTTTGTGAAATGGAGATTTTTGTCTTTTATTGCTACCTGAACAAAGTCTTAGATCCAAGGTTGGATTAACATTTTTGCTGCATTCACACCAAACACCTAAAATTCGATTGCTTCTATTTGTATGTGTGGCGAATTTGCTAATTGACACCTGTTCAAAAAATGTATTCATAAGGTTGATGTCCCAAACGCATATGGGAGGAGCTACCGCTACTTAGGCGAGCTAGGCGGCCGCCTAGGACGCCATCTGCTGGAGGGGCATCATAGTAATAATTTTTTTTGTTTGTTTTTTACAGTTTGACACATGACTCACTGTCTTGTAAAATTTTAACAAACTTAATAATTAAAACAATAAATAAATTAACTCAAAAGTAAATTTTTGCCTGGTTCTGCGCGGAGTGTGGTCACTGCTTCATGTTTACTCCTAGGGCGCCATACAGTCCAGGGCTAGGGCTGGCTAAAGTTTTTTTTTTTACATTTTTCGCTACATGGAGCTGTTTCTGTTTATCTCATTTACAGCGTATGGAAGACACAGATGGTGTTAAGAGATCAGCTTTACTTACAGTACATTAGCCTTACGATTACTTCTTGTTTCACCTACCACACTCACAGCAATGGTATGTTCCATTTTCATGACGTCCTTTGAAGTGACTGTACGAGACTCAATTAATGGAACGTACCATTGCTGTGCGTGGGTGAGTTTATCAACAACTACTTGTAAGGGACACCTGTGCTCCATTTAGGAGGCCGGGCGTTCTTCTCTATGACCCCAAAACCACAGATACTGCATGTTACTAAGGAAATTACGAGCCTTTTAGTTAATTGTGAGAACATTTTTAAAGCACACATCCATCCATCTTCTTCCACTCATCCGGGACCGGGTCGTGCGGTGATCAGTCTAAGCAAAGATGCCCAGACTTCCCTCTCCCCGGTCACTTCCTCCAGCTCCTCTGGGGGGACCCCGCGGCGTTCCTGGGCCAGCCGAGAGACATAGTCTCTCCAGCGTGTCCTGGGTCTTCCCTGGGACCTCCGCCTAATGGGACATGCCCGGAACACCTCTCCAGGGAGGCGTCCAGTAGGCATTTGGACCAGATACCCGATACTCCTCTGAATCTATCTTTAATGGAGCGCCCATCCACCCTCCGGAGGAAACTCATTTCACCCACTTGTAGTCGGGATCTCGTTCTTTCGGCCATGACCCAGAACTCATGACCAAAGGTGAGTACTGGAATGAAGATCGGCTGGTAAATGGAGAGCTTTGCTTTCTGGCTCTGCTCTCTTTCACCACAACAGACCGGTACAGCGACCACATAACGGTGGACGCCGCTCCAATCCGCCTGTCGATCTCACGCTCCGATCTTCAGTCACTCCCCAGGATATTTAGACTCCTCCACCTGAGGCAGAAGCACTCCACCCACCCAGAGAGGGCAAACAAATGGTGCAAAAACCCAATAAAATATGTAAAAAATATAGTGCTGTTGTTAAGCTCTGGGGGCTCTCCTTGGTTTGTCTTTACTCTCAGCTGAGTTACTCATCACAACACACACAGAGGCTGTGGCTGAACAACGAGTCAGCAAATGACGACTGTCTGCAAGAAACGTGCCGAGTCAGCATCACAAACGACAAACACTATCAGATTCTGCTTCTTATAAATATGATGGTGCAGGACAGCTGAAAAGCAGCGTGCCAACAAAACAAGAAGATGAACGGACCGAGGAGGAGACGGAGAGACAAGATGGGAAACGGGGAGGGTGGGGGGTGGATGTGAGCTGGGAGCAACAGAGCCCCAAAGCATCCTGTACAAGCCTCAACCATGTCAGATCACATCACAGTCACTGCCAGCTCTTTAACCTCCTGGCACACAAGCGGATCAGCATGCACAACACCAGCAGAAAATGTGCATACGCTTTACACACACATGGAGGGAAAGCATGAAAAATGGGTTCAGGAGATGAATTCCTGCTCATCTCCTCCCTCTGCGGGTCCGATTTTCTGCCCAGGCCCCACGCAGGAGGGCTCGGTGGTAAACGGGGATGTGCAGAGGTAAGTGCTGGGATGATTTGTGAGACAAACTGTTCCCTGAACCCTACCACACAAACGTCCAGCAGAACTTTCTTGCTCCCGAGCGTCATGTGACCCAGTTCTGCTCTGACAGCGTCTGATTCTCCCTGAACAACCTTCAGCTGAGCTTCAGCCTCCACCGCGTGTCAGAGGACGGCAGCAACACCACATGCAGTCCTCTTGTGCTCTGACTGAAATTGATATAAAACAAAATCAGTTTGGACTTTACTCCTTATTTTTAAGAGAATAATTACACATTTGATGTATCAAATCTGCTGAGTTTAATTTCACATATAAATGCAGCTAAAAAAAAGTTTATGCTGAAAAGTTTTTTAAAAAAGGCAATGATTTCTGATTGAAAGAGTTTTTTGGCCTACATTTGTTGTGGTTTTTTACCTGTTAAATAAAAAAGTCCCACTCTGATCGTGTCTTAATCTATTTTCAAAGCATTTCCAGTGTGTTTTTTTAATAAGGATTATGATATTTTTAGCCTAAATCTAAAAACTCGTGACATTTTCTAAAACACCGTTTCTGCAGGAGTTTATCAGAAATTCCCCTCTGCACCTCTGTAAGCCTGCACTGATGTCCCATGATTCCTTTGTGCTCCAGTTGTCATATACAATTAATGGGGTAAACACGAGAATGGCTCTGCTGTCACTCTGATAACTGCATCACTGAGTATTGTTATCAACTTTTTTATAAAGATTGAAAGAAAAAATAGAGTAAAATGTTCCATATTTGGGATATGTGACAGTTTTTTTAAGTAACACAAACACACATTTGTTTATTTATGTTTAATTGAATTTATAAACTTTATTTTTTCTGAAAGATGTACTTCTTAGCTCCCTGTTAGTTGGCTTAATGCTTCCTTAACGCCTGCCTTTCATATCTGTTAGATGCTAATGAGCTCTGAGACTGCAGCTCCGATCACACAGGACACCGTCCTCTGCATTCAGATCACACTGAAATGTGTTAACGTAGCCAGGCAGAGCTTTCGATGAGAGCTGCAGTACAGAAGAAACGCTGGAAGATCTGCTGCTCTGTAGTCGGCGGCCTTTCACTCCCTATGGCAGTCACGTTTCCAAGACGGATCAGCAGAAACAGTTCAGAGATTTTGTATCATTGATCCCAACTTTTGTATGAAGGAGATAAACAAACAAAATAGACCCAAAACTGTTTTTAAACTGAATATTATGTCCTAACTTTTCTGAAATTATGCTTTCAGATTTGATTCTGTCTAAAAACAGAATCAAATCTAATAGGATTCTATTTTGACTCTGTGGTTCAGAAGAAAAATGCAAATCAATTCAAGTATATTTTCACAATTACAAGAGTTCTCCGAATAAAACTAGTTTTTTATTAAAGTAAAAGTAAAAGTAAGACAGATTTTGACTAACAGCAATTATAGAGAAATGTTTGGAATCTATGAAGTGTTCATTAAAACTCATTTTTCCACGAATTTGAGTGTTGCTGTTTACAAAGAGATTAGAGATGTAATTGCCAAACCCAAGTCCTTAACATCTAGTTTATCTACCAAGAAGTTTATAAGAAATCTAATAACTGCTACAGCTTTAAAGATAACCAGAGCAGAGATATTTTTACCAGAGAAAGGCTCCATAAAAGCTAAAAACACTTGAACCCAATTCATCCATGTTTCACAAGGATGTAAACACAGAAATCTTCACAGAAAATGAATGCACACATACTAAGTAAGTCACTTATGGCAGCCATAATATTTAAAGAAACACTTTTAATCCGTGAGCATCTTTACCATATAGAAAGAGTATTAGCAAAGTGTCAAATACAACATCAGTTATAATAATAATAATAATTATTATTATTTATATAGTACATTTCAAGATAAAAATCACAAATTGCTTCACAGTAAAACACTGAATATAAAAACAGAATTATGAAAAAGCAATTTTCAAAAGAAATGTTTTTAGCTGTTTTTTAAAAGAAAACACAGAGTCTACAGATCTGAGGCTGAGAGGGATGGAGCCACTGCTGCAAAAGCTCTGTCACCTTTAGTTTATAACTTCTCACCGCTTTAAATGACTCCCCTTTTCACCAAACTAAACTAAAATCTGGTCGCTGTCTGCAGTTCATTCATTGCACTTTTGCATCCTTTGCACACATATATTTTTCTCATGAAGGCTGTTCCTCTGCCTTCTGGAGTGAACCGCAGAACCCTCTCCCTGAAAGGGATCAACTGTGTACCAAACATGTGAGGAAAAGCCTCGACAAGTGTGGAGTGAATCATAAATTCTGGTGTGAAGTGTTGTGTTAATGTTTTTCCAGGAGAATTCAAGATATTGATGCATACCTGGAAGGAAGTAATACTCTAGCTTAGCCCCAAAGTGCAGATAAAAATTACAATCTCCTCCATTTCTGCTGAGCAATGGACTTTATAAACAAAGAGGAGAAACTGGAGAAGAATGACCTGAAGCAAAAACAGGGAATGTGAATGTAAAGAAGAGTTATTAAGCCACATAAATCGCTCGGTCTTTCAGCTGCACTCAAGAGTGACATTTCCAGGCGAACGCTTGTTTCTCTGTGGAGCTGAAATAGACGTTTCTGACATTGTAAGCTGTGGAGGACCAGCTATAACCGGAGCCTCCCAGCTCACACGCGGCTCCCTAAAGACTCCATCCGAGCAGGCTTTAATCTCTGTGCTCGCAGAAAACATGAACTGTCCTTTGAACTATCGAACCAAACGATCGATTCCCACATCCACGGCACCACCATACATACCGATTTTTAAAGCATATTTCAAGAGTTCTTAAATCCGTTCCATATGTATATTTATATACTTTATATATTTGTTTGTATTCTTAGTTTTTTTTCTTTAAATTAATAAATTCCTATAATTTTAAATAAACTAGCCTCAAAGCTGTGAACAGAAATAAAATCTACATTTATTATCATTTTCCTTTGAAAAATAACATATTTGGGTTTGTTAGAATTTTCAACAAATATTGACAAAAGACACTATTTGGTTAAATAGTTATTTAAGACTTAAAGTTAGGTAAGTTAAAGTCCCCTTAGCTGTGACACACCTAGAAAGATGTCCTCCATATTTGACTGGTCCCCCGGGGGAGTGGTGAGCTGCAGACACAGTCGCACTCAGGAACCATTTGGTGGTTTAACCTCCTAATCTAACACTTTAAAGTTATCAAGATGGGAGGCACTGGGTTCCATTTTTAGAGTCTTTGGTTAGACTCAGCCGTGGGTTTGAACCCACAACCTTCCAGTTTCAGGGCTGACACTCTACCACGAGGCCACTGAGATCTTCAAAACTACTTTAATATTCCTGAGACCTGCTGAGTTAACATTTGCAAGATTACATTGGCACCAAAGGCAATCAATGGACATTTTGTTCCCTTTCACTGGCATGTGTCAGTGATGGAGCGGGGCTGTTGCCTTGGCGACCAAACCAAACAACCGTTTCAACTATAGAGGAGCTTTTCTTACAAACCTAAACTGTTTAAACTCATCAGCCTCTTTGTTTGGCCTTTTAACTCCGGAGTTTTACTGTAACTCTTCAACCGTTTACACAGTTAACATAATTCTAGTGAATTCTGAAGCAGCAGCACATTCTCACTCCCAACTCGTCACATATGGACATATGGGTCGAGCCCCTCCACATCACTTCTTGACATTTTGGGTGTCCCTGACTCATTGTTTTTCGACATACTGGCTGTTCCCATTAAATCATGGGTCCCCAACTCACGGCCCACAGACCCGTACTAGTCCGAGGTCCACTTAGTCCAGGGCTGCAGGCGGAAAACAATGAAAATGCTCAATTTGATTATTTACACTTTTTTTAATTTTTTGATTCTAAAGGAAGTTTAATTTTGGAAAACTACTGGATTCTGTTCACCACATCTCCCTGTCTTGTTGCATCACGTGACAAAAAGTGGCTGCTCAAAACCCCCCATCGCAACAAAAAACAAAGTGTGTTATAGGAAAATAAACTCTGCAAATAAGGAAACAATAAAAAATTAAAAAAATCACATTGGATGAGGATAATCTGGAATTCTTTTTGCCTGCGTGTTTACCGCTATAAGAGGAAGAAAAATAAAAGGAGTACAAATTGGAAAATGAACGAGAAAGTAAATGAAGATGTTCGATGTCACTGTGTCACTATTTTAACAAGTTTGACAATAAACTGGAGGATGCTGGTTGATTGTTGGCTTTGGCAAACATGGAGAAACCTAGTGAGCAGAAAGACCACCAACCAAAGGAGAACCGAGTTCTGACTCCAGACTAGTGTCTATCCCAGACAAACACAACTACAACCAGTACTGAGAGAGCCAGGAACCAAGACATATCATACGACTGACAGAAAAAATAGTTCACTTCCGGTTCAGTGCATCAACAAAATCCATCCCCACTAATCCACTTTGTTGTGGTCTTTTTATTTGTGCAATTTCTTATTGATTTGCAGCCAAGTTTATTTTTATTTGTTGCATTTTTTAAGTATTGTTCAGTATTCTTTTTTGTTTGCACACTTATTCTTTTGTTGTGATCCCGACCCCTACACAAAGACGATATGAAAAGCTCACGTACAATCGAAGAGTTACAGTATGTCAATAACGTGTTATTAGTCTCGCCAGTAACGTCTCCAATGTTAAAGCGTTAAATTCCTTTCATGCCACATGTTACAAACATCATGTTTGAATGTTTTTTTTTCTCTCAGTGACATAGAAAGTTACAAAAGAACGCAGAAAGGTGGGTTTTTGGAATCCGTCCCCAGTTTCTGCGCTGCAGCAGGCACGACCACGGGGTGTCCACAGACATTAGTGCACATCATGATCGCCTCATTACCGTTAGAAGGAGCCGTTATTTGCCGCTGCACGGCAGCAGCCTCACCATTTACCCTGCCTATTGTGGCTCAGTGTGACCATGCACACACACGCAGGAATACATGTACTCAATCAGTTATTTACAAAGCAGATATTACATTATACATTTGGACATCTTTACGTCTATTTGTAGACACTATGTAAAAATGTTAAAATATGCAAACATAAAACAGTTAATACTGTGCTCTGAGATGAAAGGAAGGGCAAAGGACAGTGAACTCCAGTGATACCGACCTCCACATTCATCATGTAAACACTCACACATGCTGCTACCTAAGGAACGCCTGCTGCTGACATTCCTGGTCATGGTCTTTGTCTGCCGTTTCCGTGGCAACATCCCACCTCACTTTGCAGTATATCGGAGAAATAGGCTGAGAAAATAGCAGGAGGAACCGTTTCTGCTCATTAGGCACTCAGCGTGCGTGGCAGCAGTAAGTTCTTCACATCTTCTCACTTTGAAAACTGTTGGAAAATAGTCTACTGATGGGGACAGGAATAAGGCACTAAAAAGAGGCTCAACTACGTCTTTAAGCCTTTATTTGACTTCACTGCTAATAACCAGAAGTCATATTTGGAGTACAGAAAAGGTCAGCTTTCGTTGTGGCTCTTTAACTAACCCCCGTTCCCCCATTTGAAGCATCCATCTTCCAGAGACATTTGAGCTTAATGAGATGAAATGTGGAATGAAAAGGTGCTTCACTTTGAACTGATGGTTATTAATGACCCGGTCTCCAGGAACGAAGGGAAGTCAGACAAAAACATCCTAGTGTACACATCTATACACTAAATTATTTTCCTATCAGAAGATTTTAAACAGAACAGATTTTTGAAACAAAACTTTAAATATCAAACTGCACAGAAGTCAGACTTTTAGAGCTGAAAGAAAACAATTTTAACACAAAAAAATGTTGGTGCTTCGCACATAGAATAACATCAAATGATGCTTTATATAAGTGGTTTTAACATAATTGTTCAAAATGAGAATATTTTCTAATAAATAGATTAAATCAGCACAGAGCAAGCATTAACATGACTCTGTTTTCTGTACTATGGGTGCAGCAGTTTAAGAGGCGCATCATCAATGAATGCTCTATTTTCACATTTTTAATATATTAGGCACACCAGACTAGTAATTATAAGAAGAAGATATATTAAGCAAGACAAAGAAGTCAGAAAAAAGTATATCAGTCAGACTTTATTAGCTGCATTCACATTTCTACAACTTGTTAGTGACACGCTACATGCTAGTTGTGTTAGCGTGTTCACAATACCTGTAACTCCCAAACGTGTTTGCCAACATGTGGAAAAACAGACTGATATCGCTAGAACAAAAGGCTACTGTCACAATGCTAGCTTCCAACCTTGGTAGCAACATGGAAAAAAACAAACAAAAAAAAAAAAAAAACAGCGCTACACGTTAGCCGCGTTAGCATATTAATGATATCATCTGGAATCAGAAAACAGACTGACATTTTGACAGAGGATCGTGTACCTTTCCAACTCGCTTCGACTTCATTAAACACAACCAGAAACAGTTGTTGTTTTTTTTATTAATTAATGCTTTTAAATGTGGCTTATGTAATGGAAAATATGGTACTCTTCACAAAAAGAGAGGAAATAAACACAAGCAGGTACGAAAGAAGAAAAACCCCAGAAAAAAATATTTAAACAACTGAAAACTCATAATAAAATAACTGAACTCCTTGACTTTTTAATGAAAACAGTAAATTAGACTGTAGGGAGAATATTTGCTAATAGAGACATTAACTCTGTGGTTGTTTTAACTCTTCAAACTAAGAATTTGCAGAATACAGCAGAGACTGAAAATAAAAATCATAATTCAGTTTTCTAACAAAAGTAGTTTTGAAAATATTACTAATCACATCGCAAAAGAGTCTCAGACCAAAAGCCATTCAATGTCATTTTGAAAAGTTTCAAGACCCACTCCAATGATTCAACATGATCTTGTAGAAGTTTTTCTTATAGTAGAGGACCTGTAAAAAAATAGGAGTATTACTTAATTCAAATTGCATTGGATCAGAAAACCAGATGCTAGAAAAAGTTCAGACTAATGTCGCAGCTACAGAAATGGGCGTGTCATGGGCGGCTCATGTGCGAGACATAATTAGCATTCAAAACTTGTGCTGTATCGCATTGTGATTCTGGACCAAAACCAAATGACTGGATTGATCCAATGTTGCTCGCCATTATTTTTGCGCCGCTAATGCTAGCTTGAGGCTATAAACTCACATGTGAGTGTAAACAGAGCTTCCAGAGAAGGGGAGGGGGCAGGTTGCTCTGTGACAACTTAGAACTGTATTTCTAATGAGCTATTGTCGCGGTGAATAAAATATGTCTTAAAAAAGGACAAAGGCTTTTTGGTTTTGGCTGAAAACTTCATAATCATAATAAAAAGGCCACAGGTAATGATTTTACAATAGAATATCTGGTTGGAGTGGGACTTTGACATGAGTTTTTCCTTTGGGTGATAATTCATCTATTTATTTTTCAGTAGAAAAAAGCTTCCAAAACCTTTAAAGGAGGAGGGATTATAAAGTAACAGCCACAAGTTTGTTTCATGTGGACCGTTTTACATTTGAACCGTGGGTTACTCCCTTCATGCTCCTCCCCTTCCTCATCGTCTGGAGCTCCGGTTCACCTTCACATCCCAGCCTGACCCACTTCCTGCCTCTCAGCTGGTGGGAGATGAAAGCGGGACTTGATCTGGGGGGGTTATATTGAGGACATCAGTCTGAAGGTGATTCTGAGATCCCTGCACTTTTAGGAAAACCAACTCTGAGCTCAGAGTCCCAAAGCGAAGATTAGAGGCTGTTACCAGGAAGTGCTGGAAGAGTCAGACTTTAGGGAAACGTGGGGGTGTCCCTCTGACTGCTGTAGCGGTCTGACTTATTCATGACAGCAACTAAAGCACTGATGCAGCAATAAGTAACTTAGTAACTTACTTAGAAAAGTAAATATATAAAAAAAGGGACATTTTGTTTCCTCACATGCGTCTCTGAACATTACTAAACCTCGTGTTGTTAAGGTACGCCCATGCCGGTCTCGTCAACTCGTGTTCAAGCGGCCACTTCCAATGGAAAGTCTCTGTAAACACAGGTCAACCCAAATTTTGGGCTTCTGCGTCCAGAACTCTCGGGTTTGAGCGTTGCTATGCAACTTTTTAAGTCTGGTTGTGGTCTCTACGTACGAAACGAGCGTTCATTGATGGTCTCAAAAACGCTGAACTGACCAATCTGGGACTCAGATTTGGTATTGACGCATGGATGGCATTATTTTCAAAACATTGAAGTGTCAACCGTTGTAACATGAACATGAAGGACAAATTAATAATTTTGGTTTCTGTCGGGTTGAAATTCTACCAACACCAAGTCTTTCAGATATCAGAATAGAGCTGTGACAGAAAGAGACTGGGGCAAGATTTGCAGGATTTGCACCACTTTGACTTTTTGCACTGAGCCTAATCTAACTGTAGGTGGCAGACATGCGCTAATAAACAATAAAAAAACAAAAGAAGAAGAATCCCCTCCCTGCTTGTTTGGGGTATGAACACCACCGGCTGATTAAACCACGTATAGCGCGTTCTTGAATGTGCAACACACGCCCGGTGTGAATGTATCTTCAGACTGCATCCACACCCAACGTGATTTCAACAGGATTCTATGCTAAGTCCATGTACAGACGCAGTCAAAGGTCCTGCGGCGTGATTTGATTGTCAGGGATGGCATGATGGTCCGGCAGCAGCACGTATTGGTATGGCTGGGTATCGGTTATAACTTCCAGAAACGATAAGATTCACAAGAGCCTGAATGGATTCGATTTCGATTTTTTTTATTCTTTCGATTCTTCAATTGAATTCAATTCATACACATTTGTTTAGAAATACATTAAAAATCTACTGTAAATATGTTAATATTTTTCTGATCCAGTTCACATACTGTAAATGTATCAGTGAAATAATGAGATTGTTAATATCATCCAGAGTTACATGGATTCTCTAAAGGAGAAGTTCTAACTAAAATGTTCAGATCATTAACATTGGAAACATTGTTCTGATTCTCCTGGAGGATGTTTCAGTTTGGCCACTAGGGGGAGATCGTGCTATAGAAGTACACCTTATTCCAGAAGAAGACAATATGAAGGGACAAAAAGTTTTAGACCACAAATAGTTACTTTAAAAATTATTTCCTTAAAAGAGTTTGGAAAATGAATGCCTATAAGTAAATAAAGATGTTCATTTAGTCACCAATGTATTTTTTTGGTCAACCGAGCGTTAGCATTAGCTGTTCTATGGAAAATTCCATTTAATGTTAGGATCAAGCTAGCAGACTTTAGCTTTATGTGCTTAATCGATTTATATCTTTTGTGAATTGATTATTGATCTATTAAGTTTAAATCGATTCAAATCGATTCATCAATTTTTTTTTCAACCCAGCTCTACATATTGGTGAGGACAACAATCATACAACAACACTAAAAAATAACACATTCCTTAAACACTAGCTGAAATCCAGAATAACCTTAAATTCCTCGCTTAACTGAATTATTCAAAAATGTTAGCATGTTGCTAAAATAAAAGCTAAACTCTAAAACAGCCTTTAAATAAACCCTAGTAAATAACTAATTAGCCAAAAAACGTTAGCATGTTGCTAAAATATTAGCTAAACACCATTTTTTTAAAAATACTATAAAAGATGAAAACAGTCCATAAGTATATTCTAAGTGTTGTTGCTAATCGACTTAAAATTTTGAAATTCGAAGACTTTCTCATTCATTTCCTATGGAGCATATTTTGCTCAATATTTCAAAAACTATAATGTTTATGAATACCAAAAATTCAAGCGGTAATGTTCTGAACGAGCGGAACGTTTTGATACCAAGATTGCTGAAATTGCTGAAAGTGTGATTGGGTTTTTACGTTCCGAAAAAAGATACGGAAAGGAGCAGGAGAATCACCATAGTGTGAATGCTTACCAAGCAATCACACAACTAAAGCGTGATTAATAACTTCAATCAGGATGAGTTCAGACCAAATCAATTCAATTAGTCCGTTTTTAAATCTGTTTTTAATTGAACAAACACCCCCATCCCCGATTTAGAGATGTTCAGAGTTCACCAGTGTGTCAGTGTGAGTGGGTCACTACAGGTCAGAGACAGGAAGTGAGTCATTTCTTCTGCTGGGGCCTGGAACGGACCTTCTTTCTCGCACTGGCACCAGTCAGCAGCTCCTGCCAGGAAAGTTTCACTCACGGATAACAAACTGTAAAAATAGACTTGTGGGTAATAAAACATCAAGGCTTGGAGGCACAGAGGAGGAAGGGCAGCCATAACAAGAGGACATCGAGTGTTGAGAAGACGAGTGGAATCATGCATCAGCCACCTGAAGAAAAACCTCAAACAAAGTAGACACGGTGAGCTTGGTTTGACTTTTCTTTGGCTGCAGCCCCACAAGCTTTGAAACTCAGTCATTTGGTTGTTCTGGTCGCAGGATATCTGCCAATAAAGGCAGTTGACTAAACAAATGTTGAAACACCAACAAGATATATCACTGGAGATGACACGCAGGCTTTTTACTATTGTCCAAGACGCATAAAGAGCGACGCCATATTGGAATGGTATGAAATCAACAAGACATGGTTTAGCAGACAGTAAAATGATCATAAAATGATTCATTTTGGTCAGATTTTAAAACTCTGATCATCAGAAAAATAATTCCCAGCTCATGGTAATAATGTTTTTGTGCAAAGTGAAACAAATTAATGACATTCAAACTTTTTTATAAATAAGTAGGTTATTATATAGAAACACAATGCATCCACAATGTTGTGATTTTATTCAAATATACACAGACTGAGATTTACACAAACTGTTAGACTCCTCGGTGTGTGTTCATAAACAGATCAATGGGTAGCCCACATCACCAAAGACCACTAGCGCCCGTTATATATGGTCCGGTCCGTGCCCGGATCAGTGCGACACGGTCTGATCCGACTTAGAGCAGTGCAGCCCTGTTGACAGCTGCTTCGGTCCCGATAGTCCCGAGAGGGCTCAGTGTGCGGCGAGGTCCGGGTGGCGTCTGCTTTAAAACACACAGCGGCCAGGACTTATTATGCAGCCTGTCACAACGCAAATTCGCCTGGCGGGGGTGGCAACGCTGGGCTGGGGCCTCCCATTCTACAAGTGGACCCCACCCAGCCTCCATCAGAAGGACTCTGGCACCAACACGACAGTGGGCAGATGGTTCTCCATTCCCCGCATTTCCTGGTCCGGCCGTGGGACGGAGATTCAGCGTGATGGACTCTTTCCTCTTCACTACTGAGGGATTCCCGGTAAGTTTATTTTTCTTCTCTTAGTAATCTAATTACAAGCGGGTCGTCTGGTCTGATCTGAGGTCTACACACAAACACCACGGTCATCCTCCATAAAACAAAAAAATTAGTGGATCTGCCAGAAATAGTGCAAGTCTAAAGCTGTCATTGACTTTGAATAGGCTACAAGATCAGCCTGAATGTTGACTATTGAGAGTAAACTCACTCAGATCTTAATAAAATGTTTTCTAGAAGTTCTCCTTTATCAACTGACAGCAGTAATTTACTAGTGAAAAGTCACATTCTAGTAGCAGTAAGCAGACATCTACACCATTCCAATATGGCGTCCAACTTTGCGTACGCAACAAGCTAGCATGTCATCTCTAGTGATATATCTCATTGGCTAAAACTATTCATTGCACACGTGGAGTACGTTCATTGCAGGCATGCAGTATGTTCATGGGAGACTTTTGGTGGAAATTTAGTGAAATTTGAGGGAATTGTACAAAAGCATCTCTATTATTCTTACAAACACTTCACAATACACTGACATGACAATCATGTGTTCCACTGTCATGGCGCCCTCAAAGGTGGCTGGATGAGCTACAAGGGAACTACAAGACACACCTCCACTCACTTTGAAATGCTCCTCTCTCAGACGGTCCACGGGCAACCCCAAAACCCAAACAGGTCAAGCCCTTCATGGGGATTAGTGGGCTAAAGATATGACATCCAAAATCCATGCAAAGCAATTAAAAGAGGATTGCAGGTTCTGAATGCTGACTCAGCAATGACACAAAACAATAAACCGTAGTTGAATTTAAGAAACACAGGGCCATGTGAAACACAACTACAGCTGTGAACATGGAGACCAGAGGAGAACTGTTCTTTTCAGGCAACGGGCAATACTGTTAGACTGTGAGCTTGTCACCAATCTGACAGCGGACGGACGCCACGCGGGAGCGGCAGCAGCTCCTCCAGCATCAAACGCCGGTTCCAACACAACTAAATTAGAGCCGTCCCACGCTGAGATAAAAGGCCGGCTTATTAAAGGGTGCAGCACTGCCATCCCACACTGCACATCTGTGCACAGTCAGTGACAGAGGACACGGCCTCGCCTCACTCACACACACACCTGCACTGACCTTTATATACAATTTTTACAGAATATTCTAAGAACAGAATGTCTAGAGCTGACTATTTGCTTAAACTCTTGAGAAACGTGAGGCAGCTGCTGAGCTTCAAATGTGAAGAGAAACAACCAATAAGAACACGCTAGCTTTTGTGGTTTAACAGGAATCTTTTGTTTAAACGAAGCAGATAACACAGGACTCTCTTGAACGTTAGCTCGTCTGCGCTGCAGAGCCTGAGTATGGCGTGCAGGAGTCAGGACTGATCAGGGAAAAACTCAAGCAGACATGACGGATCTGACTGGTTCTCCATGTATTCAGTTTCATATCACGGAGAAATGAACAAAAGTTGTGACTTTTTCAGGACAGGACAGAGCTAAGCTACAACCAGACACAAAAACCCAAACGTGTCGTTCCTTCCAAACCGTCTGATTGGCTACATGGAAAAACATAAACACCAAAATGAAAGTGTTCAGATCAACCAAGCCTAACAGCTAATTTGTCCCTGTAATTCAAGTCAAAATGGTTACAGAAGGCGGGCTGCACAGTGGTGTAGTGGTTAGCGCTCTCTCCTCACGGTGAGGAGGCCCTGGTTCGAATCCCGGCTGGTTGTCCCTGTGCATGTGTGGGTTTTCTCCAGACACACTAGCTTTCTCCAACAGTCCAAATAAGATTTGTAGGTTAATTGGTGACACTATAGGTGTGTGTGTTTGTGTGGGTCTGCAATAGACTGGTGACCTTTTCAGGGTGAACCCCGCCTTCACCTAACAGTGGCTGGGTCAGCTCCCATGACCCTGAAAGGGTTACGGCAGGTTCTGAAGATGGATGGAGGGATTGAAGAAAGCTTGAGGTGACTAAACACAAGCAGAAAAAAATAATTTAAAGGGTAACCAAAGACTGAATCAACTTTTTTTGTCTGTTGATCTAAATGGGGCTTTAAAAGTGCTGTCTGTTGGTCTTTGCTAAATTTGGTTGAATTGAAGCATTACAGTTTAATTTTGTGATTGGTCAAACCATTTAAGTCATTTCAGAAGCCCCACATGTGTCAAAGTCAAGGATCCGGCCCTCCAGATCATTTTGTTTTATTGTTATTAATGGCTCAATGTTATCTTGGGCTTGTGTAATTATAACTTGTACAATTTTGACAACATTTATTTTTATGGAGAATAAAACATTGAAAGTTATTTAAGGTTCAAGTTAATTTATTCTGGAATAATATTCCTGTCCTTTTATTATTCAATCATAAATATGTTAAAAAGTAGCTGTTTTAAAAATTGGCATGCTGCAAGCTTTTCTGACTATTTTGACATTTACTAATTTGTCCATTTTGGAATTTAGCTGTTATTTCAGCTACATGCTAACTGTTTTGGCTAATTTAGTCTTTTTTCCGTTTTTAGAGCTCTTTTAAAGGTTAGCTATTTTTTCAGCAATATGCTAGCTGTTTTTCTTTTTTTCAGTTTTTAGGTTTTTTGGCATTTAACTATAATTTTAGCTAGCTATCAGCTTCAGCTTTTTCAGCTATTATCTTTAGCATTTTTAGCAAACAATTTCAGCATCTTCAGCTATCAGCACTAGCATCTAGCATTATCTCAGGTAATGCTATATATCATAATTTATAATTATATTAAAAAGTTACAGTTTGAAAGTTTTAAAAATGTAGTTTTTAGAGTGTTCAATAAATGTTTATCCTGTTCGGCCTGTGACCTAAGAGGAGGAATCACTCATCAACATAAGGGTGGGGTCATCTGGACCCTATAAGAGGGCACGAGGGTTAAATAAACTCTTCTAAAACCTCTAAAGTTGTGCTGCAATATAATAATGTTAATCATTTTAGAGTGAAGGATATGGACAGATGTAAAATCAACAAGAAAATGTACAAACTACACTTCTGTTGATAGAACTCAATTTCTTCCAGAAACAGGTGAATGTGAGTTCTGTTCAATTCCAATGTGTACCAGGAGGGAAGCAGTGACATCTAGTGGTCTGTAAAAAAACTGCATCTAATTCCAACAAAATGACTTACTGTTGGATTCTACTTCCAGATCCACCCATCCATCCATCTTCTTAATCCTCCTCTCCCAGCTACTGCTGGGTGAAGAGGGGGCACACCCCGGACAGGTCCCAAGTTTTGACACAATCACTCCCACACATTCACAGCAAGGGACAATTTAGATCAGGGTTGTCCAAATCCAGTCCTACATGTTTTCCGACCAACCTGCCACCGAAGCTTCTAATTTACCACACACACCTGATCCAGGTAATCATCAGCAGATAAGTCAGGGTTTCTGGATTTTTTCTGGAGTGTCCGGAGGAAACTCACACATGGACTAGGAGACCATGCAAACTCCCAGTCAGGGACTTGGACCAAGGCCTTCTTGCTGTAAGGCAGGAGAGCTGGCTGCCCCGCATCCCCCGAATCCTCAATGGAATTTTTTTTTTTTTTTTTAGATTTGTTTTATTGAGACAAGATTTAAAATAGAAGACCAAACAATACAGACATACAGAAAAAATAAAGTCTTCTCATCCAGACAGACAATTAGTGACAGGGAGGAAAACTATGGTGGCCCTGAGGTCCAAATCCCATCGACAAATCTTTCAATACAAAAATGTATTAAAGATCACAAGAACTATTAAAAACACATAAATATTAATAAAATTAGAAAAAAAAACATTTTGGAAAAAACACAAGTTATTTCCAGAAAATGAAATGTTTAAAAAATGAAGAAAAATGGAATTGTGCTTTGCTTTTTTCCAATTGCATTTTAGTTTTCTGGAATTTTGTTTTCATTTCTAAGGTCTAATGTTGCTTTTTTATTAGTACTTTTTAAATTGTCATTGAGGTCTTTTTTCTGTGCTGAGTCATGTACTTCAGGACCACCGTTACAAAACTCTCCAGGACGACGACTAAAGACTGATCACTTTTTACAGGGTTTTGTCAAATTCAGGGCAGAATATATTAAACAAACAACAGCATTGCTTTATTTTTTTTTTATCATCTCCTGCATCCTTGACTTAAGTCTTGAATTTTGATTGCCTTTTGAAAACCTTCCAAAATGAGCACAGAGTGGTTGGAAACTGGTTATGACTCTTGATGTCAAATGTAAATATATAGAAACACATTATGGAAGTCATCAACAGTTCACATTAAAGGTTGAGATGTGATGCAGGCAGGTACTTTCTTCATGCATGACCTCAAAATGTTCCCTAACTAGAAAAAAGAGACAAACTGGAGAAGGGAGGCCCTAACATCTCACCATTCATTCATTTAGGAACTCTGCACATCTTCGGTTTTATTGTTTTGTTTTTTATGAACTGGGACACGCCCTGAACAACGTGAAAAACGGCCTCTGAGGGAGAGGAAGTGGATTCCCCTCATCTGCATAAATCTCTCCTTAATTAAGACATTAAATATGATCCGCGCTGATGAGCACAGCAGACACGTGCACGCTCCCATTCAACCTTGAGCAGCGTGGCTCCTTTTAATGGGATTTAGCGCTGGCTGGAGACGTGCGTGCAGCCCGCCGCTCACACGCATTGTTTCTGCAGAGAGAAAGGATGAAGTGACGCTGAGTCAGACTCATCTGAGACGGAGACGTGCAGCCGCTCACAGCACAAACAGTTCACAAGAGAAAGAAAATCTGTCCTGGCTCTGTGCAAACAAAGCTGCAGGAACACAGGACTCCATCATTTATAGTAGAAGTTTTGCAAATTACTGAACGTATCTGTTTCTAAGTTTTTATTTTTATATTTTTAAAATACATGTTGGTACTTTTAAGTGAGAAGAAACTTTGTTAACAATGGAATAACAATTAAACTAAAAAAGTGTGGATGATAATGTTTCTATTCATGTTTTTAGGTATAAAAAACCCAAGAAAGGAGTTTAAAGATGTTCGCTGAGGTACCAGAAGGATCAGGATTTCATGGACGATCACACAATAATGATGATTTTTCAGACTAATCTTGAAATAAAGAGCTAAAGTATGAAGCTGTATAAATACTAAAAGTGGTCACTACAAATTTGTTTCTGATCTTTATCCGATTTTTCTTTCTTGATTTAAATTCATTCCAATTCTCAGGAAAGAAACAAGTAAGCATTTAAGATTTGATGTCATTTTCTTTTACTTAATTTTTATAATGTTTTATTTATTTTTTTAAATGTTTTTTATATATATTTTTATAATTATTTGATGTTTTTTATTTTATTTTACAGTTTTATTCTATTTTTTTTTTTAGGTTTGCAAATTAAAGCAGGACCTGTAAAACTAGTTGAATGACT